>NC_081420.1:39719767-39852267 GCF_949786415.1 Peromyscus eremicus
AGCCATTTTGGAACCTGACAATGTCAAACAACTGGTGACCTAACCTGCTGGACTGTGATGACATCCCTGTCTCACTGTCATCCTCCCTGCTGTACAAACTACCCCAGAAAAGGTCACCTCCTCCTCGGCACCTACACTGTCTTGCTCTCTTCCTCTGGCTTTGAAGAGGAAAACTGGTGATTTCTGACAGTGTTGTCTCCAGCATTTTCCCCAATGCTAATGAGAAGCTAAAAGTCACATGATAGCATAGGTAATGGAAAGATAGTAACAATCTACTTTCCACCTGCCTAGAAACCCTAAATTACTCTTAAGTGGCTTAGTACTAGTTGTCTTAGTTAGGGTTTCTGTTGCTGTGAAGAGACACCATGACCAGGGCAACTCTTATAAAGGAAAACATTTAATTGTGGTGGCTTACAGTTTCAGAGGTTTAGTCCGTTATCATCATGGTGGGAATTGGTGGTGCTCAGGCAGACATGGTTCTGGAGAAGGAGCTGAGAGTTCTGTATCTTGATCCACAGGCAGTAGAAAATAGAAGGAGTCTGTGTCCACACTCTGTGTAGCTTGAGCATAAGAGGCCTTAAAGCCTGGCCCCCTAGTAACACACTGCCTCTAACAAGGCCACACCTCCTAAGAGTGCCACTCCCTATGAGCTTAGGAAAGCCAATTACATTCAAACTACCAGAGTAGTCTTATTTTTTTAAGTAAATTATTATAATGCTTAACTGGTTTAATGTTTGGATATATTAGCATACTAAGGCAAATTGTGGTATGATGGCAAATGCTTGTAATGCCCAGGAAGGTACTAGGTCAGGGCCTGGGCTATAAAGTAGCTTCCAGGACAGCTTACAATACATAGCAAAGCTACATGCTCACCACGTGCCCTCCAAAATTAAGGCAAATAAATAACACTGTGCATCTTCAGCTCATAGAGAAATGTAATCTTAGCGTTTCTCAGCGTGAACACAAGGCTTTAGCAACAGGAACAGCTCTGCTCATCAGGACAAAGGGGCTGAGAACAGCATAACCAAGTACTAGACATGTTTTAATATTTAGTATGATGGAGTCATGAGTCACCATGGAACCTGTGTAGAAGGAGAAAATGAAGTCTGCCCAATAAAAGACAAGGAAACAGGCCATGAGAATGAGAACACTCTGTGCAGCTTTGATCTCCGGACTGAAACTATTTACAGACCTACAACTGTGGAGGTAGAGGACTTGCTTGTGATGTTTATACAGGTAAAAAGAAATGTGTCCACTGCTCCAGCCCATGAGACTCTGGAAGATGAGATCACGAACAGCCATGAGCGAGAGGAAAAGCCACTTGACTGTGTCCCTGGATGGCAGCATATAGCAATATCCAATATACCCTGCAACTCCAGATCTGTTCAAGCCACTGCCTGCTGTTACATAGTACAACAAGTTGGAACTTGTGAGGGCATTAAAAATCCAAAAGAGCAAGACATAGATAAGAACTTGCCATGAGGTCTGTGGTTTGAGCTTTGTCCAAATGTTGGTCCCGGGACCGATGGTGAGAGCCTGGACCACGCTGAGGAGACAGGTGGTGCAGATGGAGAGGCCCCGGGCCGTCCTTGCCAGATAAACCACAGCTTTACAGCCAGTATCACCGAGGAAGTTTCTGAAATAAAACACTGTGGCTATGTCTCTGATCCCCGTGGTACAAATAATAATCGTATTAGAAAATGCCAAGTGGATGAGAATGAGGTCCACAGGCTTTTTCTCAGTCCCCAAGGCAGACGTGTATACCTGTCTCACAAACATTAGGATATTTCCCACAATTCCAGGCCCAATAAGACAAAGGAAGATTATTGTCTGGCTAATGTTACTCCACTTCATCTTCTGACTTCATGCACAGCGCTAGGGAAAATCATTTGGGAAACGTGTCAGATGTTCTCTGCTTATTTCAACGGAAAGAATGGTTTCAAGTATGTAAACACAATGTTCTTTTCTTAATGATGCCTGGTCAGAGTCTTTGTTTTTTGTTTTTTTTTTTTGTTTTGTTTTTTGTTTGTTTATTTGTTTTTGGTTTGTTTTTTCCCCATTCCCGTGGAAATGATATACCTACAATAAGGGTATAAATCCTACCTTTCATGACATCCTTATTCCCTCAAGTTCATGTGACCATGCTCTTCCTGAACAAAGCTAAAAGCATGGCATCACTTTGTCAGTTTTCTAAACAACACAGTCCTGATTATTAGCCTGACAGGACTCTTTCTTTTCCCTCCTCACACCCAGGGTGACCTCAGGCTCCTGGACTGTGTTGGCTCCTCATCCTGGTCCTCCTCACTGCCCGTAAGCGAACATCACTCATATCCCTTCCCGTAAGTGGCACAGAAGGGAATGTTTTGTGGGACGTAGAGGACAGGGTCCTGTCCTCTCACATCAAGGTGGGAGTAAGTCTGAATGAATTTGTGTTCCCAGCTTTCTAGGTAGGACAAACCTTATTGAAGGTGATTTCCTTTTCCTCCCGCTACCTTGCTCTTGCTCTCTCTACCGAGACTTCTTCTAAAAGAAAACAATACGCAGACATTTCCTAGCTCAGGCTCTAACCGAAGAGGTATGTAGCTGATTATATGCTTGAAGGTGTGTTGAGACTAACAATTTCTCAGTCAGAAATGCCACAACCTATGAACTACATCTCGCTAATAGTCCATGTGAATGTGTAAACTCTTTATGAATGGTATCCTTTCTAATATTTCTCCTTATATATTCAAGTCAAAATATTCTTTTAGGAGCTGGGGATATGGCATAGTCTGTAAAAAGGCATGCTGTACAATATGAGGACCCAAGTTCTGATCCCTAGCAACCAATGAATAGCTGGCCAGAGAAGTGAAGATTTGTAGCCCCAGTGCTGGTGGGAAGGGGTTTGATATGGAGAGAGACATGTCCTTGGAGTTCCCTGGTCAGCTAGCCTAGCAGAATCAGGGAGCTCTATGTTCACAGAGACCTGACTGAAAACTGAAGGTGGAAAGCTATTGAAGCAGACAGCCAATGCTGACCTCTGGCCTCTGCTTGCACACACACACTTGTCCAAGATTAACTGCAGACACATAACACCCCCCAAAACCACCTACACATAACACACAATGCTGTTGGAACAGACAACTATGCTATCTGCTTTACCTCTTACAAAACATTCAGAAGGCAATTCAACCTTAATTGTCTTTGTCCTTCACTATTTAGCATCCTTTCCTTATCACAATTATTCCTGAATTCCTTCACCCCCTCAAATGTAGCATTGGTGCTTTCCTTGCCACAGGACTGTGCATAATATACCTTGGTTGATCTTTGTCAGGGCATCATGCTTCGTGGCTACCTACTCTCCATCTTATCCATAAAAGCTCAGAGTTTCATCTCCTGTGCTTTCCCGGAACTCTCCCGGCTGTCTTGCCTGTGTATCTGCTGCCTTCCTGCCCTGGATAGTGAGCATGCCTCAGAGACACTGCTTTGGTTTGGAGAATCTGCTAATGTATATTCAAAAATAGTTTATGAACAAGTTATTAAATGAGGCGCTTCTTTTTAAAACTGCACACTAAACACAGAGGAAAGCTGGCAGCCCACGTGGAGAAACACTCAAATCGGTCTCTTTCTTATGATATTTAAAAACTGAATGGCCTGAAGAAGTCAACTTCGTTTGGGTGACACATTTGGTACATGAATTTGAGAGCTTCTATCAATTTAGTGAAAGATATGAATTATCCTTTAAGAAAAGTACAGTGGTTTAAATTGACTTGCAATATCTCTATTAATCATTTTGTGATTTGGTGAGGTTTTCAGATACTTCTAAGTTCTTGGAGCCATTGGTAATAGAATTTGTAATAATGAAATAGCCCTTGCTTTCCTTAACAGTGCTGCATCTGGACTAAAAGAGCTCCAAGTCTAATGTCTACGAGTACCTGTCTAATCCAGGGCTGCCATGCCATATTTTAATAAGCTTTCACATGCTTCTAACCTAAAGCATGTAACCATAAATTTAGTCTGTGTGAATGAAATGAAATCAAGGTTTCTGTAGCAAAATATGTGAGAGTGGGTTACAAATATACCAAATGCTTGAGAAATACCATAAACTTTAGAAGTTTAAAGTTCATGGTGCTGAGATGATGCCTGAGTTGATAAAATATCCCAGGAGAGGCATGAGGACCTGAGTTCCATGCCCAGAAGCCCCACAAAAATGCCATGTGGCGTCCTGCTTTTAATTCCAGCACTGTGGATGCAGAGAGGAAGATCTCTGGGATCTCTAGCCAGCCAGTCTAGGAGAAGCAGTGAGCTGCAGACCTGTGAGGTTGATATCTTGTCCACACACAGTCATACACACACATGCACATACATAAATGCACACACCTCTACCTGCATATACCAATGTACCCCCACCATTTGCACATACCAACGTGTTCTCCCCACCCTGTATACACAAACACACAGACACACACACACACACAGACACACACACACACACGCACACGCACACACACACGCACACGCATTAAGTTAAGTATGCACAAGAACCTTGTTTACAATCAACCACTCCAGACTCAATCCCCGCTCTCTCATTTCTGCCTGTATCACATTGCTCATGTAATTTGGCTTCCTCACATCCAGTGTTCTCATCTGTAACCTGATGATGCTGATTGTCCCATGTAAGCATACTGTGAGGTGTCAAGTATCAGAAACAGAATTATTTTTCTAAAGAAATCATTTTTCTCTTACTTCAGAGTAATGTCCACTTTCTCCAAGTCTGTACGATTGTACACTATGTTATAGTTTGACAAGTTCAGAAAAACAAAATCAGAGTCAGAGGCAAGAGAGGCCTATCTTAAAAGACTGAAGAACATGAGAAATAAGACACTCAGCTCAAATAAAATCTTTGATTTTTTTTTTTTTAGGGTAAAATGCATACGGCTGTGGGAAGAGTGAGTCCTTCCCCACATCCAGACTGAAATGAGTCCTTCCCCACATCCAGACTGAAGTGCCCTCAGACCCCTGTGTCCTGTCTCTGCTGGGCCCATGGGATGAGCAGCTTTGCTGCCCTGCACCATGGACTGCTGCAAACTCTCCCTAACCAAGGTTCTGGATGACAGGTGGAAAGTGATAAACTGTTTGCTCCCCGGGTCCTGCTGCCTTCCTTTTGCATAGTGACAGATGAACTGAGACACTCTTTATTCACACCTAAAGTCACCCTGCCTCACAGTGTCCCTTCCAAAGTCCAAGGCAGCCTCAGTCTACAGTGACAGAGGAGCACTCACCTGGGCAGTGTGTGCAGGGCTCAGTGGGTGTCCTCACTGCACCAGCCAGGCCTAGTTTATCATCCCCACTACCTGTGTTCACAGCAGCTCTCCCTGCTGTCAGGAGTTTGGTTCACCAGGGGAAAAAGGCTCCTTCTTCACATCTCCATCCCTGAGGCCAGCCCTCTCCCTGGTTCTCCATCATTTGCTGACTCACAAATCATTAGGATTGAATTACAGAGTCTGTGGGCGATGAGGTGGGAAATGAGGGTGAGCAGTGTCCTGAGGGTGCTGCTTTCTCAGACTTGGTTCCGGTTTCCTCTCACCTCCCGTTACAATGAAGCCAGGAACTGATGGAAAGAAACATTCCTGATCCCAAGGGGTCAATTTCTGAATGTCTGCAAAGTATAGTAACACTGATAATAGAAGATGATCAAGTACTGAGTCACGGCTAATTGCTGATTCCTGGATGAGGGTCATTTTATTAATCACTTCATCTATCTCTTGTTAGGTTCTCCTTTAGTTTACAATGGCAAGGAATCCAAGGCCTGCTTCAGAGTTTTGTGAAGAAAGCAGTTTCAAGGTTTCTTAAACACTGTTCTACTGCTGTGATGTGACACCGTGACTAAGACAACTTATGATGGAAGGTATTGAATTGGGGGCTTGCTTACAGTTTCATAGGGTGAGTCCATGACCACCACGGCAGGGGATATGGTGACATGGAGGCAAGCATGGAGCTGGAGTAGTAGCTGAAATCATGACTAGCAAGCAGGGAGAGAGAGAGAGAGAGAGAGAGAGAGAGAGAGAGAGAGAGAGAGAGAGAGAGAGAGAGAATTCAGCTGATGAAATGCCAGGATGAGATCCAGTTGTAAGACATTTTCTCATTTAGTGATTAATGGGGGACGGTCCAGCCCATGGTGGATGGTGCCATCCCTGGGCTGCTGGTCCTGGGTTCTATAAGAAGGTGGGCTGAGCAAGTGATGGAAAGCCAGCCGTAAGCAGTTCCCCTCCATGGCCTCTGTAGCTCCTGCTTCCAGGGTCCAGCCCTGTTTCTGTTCCTGTCCTGACTTTCTTCAGTGAGGAACAGCAATGCCAAAGCCTAATAAACCCTTTCCTTTCAACTTGCTTGTTGGTCATGATGTTTTGTCACAGCAATAGAAACCCTAACTAAGACACATGTCACTAAAGGAACCCCAAATGTTGATTGTTTCTCAAATGCTAATGCCAGGAAAGCATCCTTAGAAAAAGAACTGTGCAATTTCCAAGGAAGCACTGCCTCTGTTTCCATTGCTTCCCAGTGTGTTGGGTGGAATGCCATCTCCGTGTGACACTATGACAGCAAAGGCTTTGCTGGTTATGACAGACAGCAGCAGTGATGGGGGAGGATGGCAGGTTAGGAACACTCAGCTCTGGCTGGAGTCTCCACAAGACTGAAATAAAACATCAGATGCTCTTACTGCAAGGAGAACTGTGCGGTAGGGAAAGGCACTGCTGTGTTATAGTAAAGAGTAGACCATGAGAGGTGGATGAATTCAGAAATACTCAGTTTTAGATCTGTAATGACATAACATGGACTCTAGCATCTGGTTCAAGGCAAAATGGTGTGTAAAGGGAGAATCCTCTCCCTTCTGTAGGACTTCTAGCAAGAGAAATGCCTCAGAGACTCCAGATGGCATATTACGGCACTGTGCAAAGTATGGTTTAATCCAGGAAATCCTGATCCTCAAGGCAGACACAGAAGAATTGGTTTGAAGCATTTCTTGGCTCTCTGGTGCCCCTTTGGGGATTCATCCTAAAAGATGCCTCACAATCACATATTTTGACAGTCAAGAGCAGAAGCACAGGCCTGCATTTTGTGTCTCCAAGTCCCAGCAAATGCCTCTCTCCACTGGTCAAAAAATAAAAAAGTAAAAAACCCTTGTCTCTCTCTGCAGTCAATCTCCCCATGACAAAATGCTTCAGAAAGTCAAGTGGAAGAGAATAAAGTCTATATTTTTCCTTGGCACCAATGACAAAAATACATGCATGCCTTACAAACACTGGGATCTTCCCTAGGATCGATTCTAGGTTCATCAAGAGAATGAAGGGTTATTGTCTTGATGAAATCAGAACTTTGCAAACATATCAAATGGGTAAGAGAAAAAAATATGCACAATGTATGATGAAAATGTTTTAAAAGAAGAAGTTGAAATTAATCATGACCTTTTGCTTCAGGGAGAATTAGGATTTTCATTTTTATATTTGTATTCACCCTTGAAAATGTGATGGGACCTTTGATCCATCCAGGATTCAATTTCCTGTTCAAAAGTAAGGATGAAGATGATAAAGGACTTTCCTTCAATTACAGCCAAGTGTGTTTATCCTGCATTGGGTATCAGGAGTGCCTTTGTTTACGAGGATACAGTGATGTTAGGACAGAATTTGAGTTGGAAAAGGGAGGTCCATCTATTTGGGATACCATTTATTTAAGGAAGAAGGAGTAAAACCATTGCTTATGGCAGACTATGGTGACCTAGTACATGTGCAGATGAAGCAAAGACACCTTGTTCTGCTCAGGTGTGTGGTTGGGATGTGCTCAGAAAATAGAGTGTAAAGTGATGGATGTCATTTATTATGTCCTCCACACAACAAAGGGCTTGAGAAAGAGAACTGACTTCTCTCTGTACCAGAGGCAGGTCTCTATTCTGATTTGTAGACTTAGTTTAGAAAGGTAAAGAAGGGATCAGGAACATGGGGGAACTCTAGACATGGAAACCTTGCTGTTGTTCACTTTCTCACTTCACATGTTTGTATGATGTAATGAAAACCTAATTAATCCAGGGGTAACTTTTGAGGCAAACAAATGTCGTAATTGAGGAGGGAGAGGGAAAGCCATACTTTAGGGACCAGATTCTGCAAAGGGCTCCTTTTTCTCTACAGCACGATGTGTTAGTATCTTGAGGATACTTCATGGTGACAAGTGCTGTACACACACTGAAGGTACAAATATGACCCGGGAAAGCTCATTTGCCAGAAGGACCTGGAGCCTGTCTACACCCATCCCCGTGGTGAGTAGACATCATAGTTTCTTTTAATCTCATGTGCTATGCAGCATTTTGTTTAAAGACATGCATGTGACTCTCTGACTGAGCTGAGGAGTCGAGGAGAGAGGCTGAGCCTGAGAGAGGCTGAGAGAGGACACCTTTAGTCTTCTGCTGACACTTGAAATAACTGGGGCCATTTCCAGGACACGTGACACCAGATTGCAGGGGTGCTTCCTACCCTGTGCTCAGGGTCTGCCACCCTGAGAGTGTTTGGGGTGAATCTTTGTCTAATGTTTCCTCCTTTCTTCCAATAACTAAAAATAAATAGAAACTTTTCAAATTTCTATGGAAAATAACCATTTTTCTCTTAGCTCCAAGTTCACTTGCCTTATAAGGATGTCAGTGATGTAAATTTAGTCCATCCATTTCATTTTTGGTGAATTTCTACAGTTCCTGTCTCAGCACCTTTGTCTGTTCTAGTCTGCCGGCTAACTCTCCAGGCTGCTGCTGTTCACCGTGAAGGTTTCTTCTGTGAATCCGTCCTGAAAGTCTCCATCCTGACACGTGATGTTGTACTGAAGTAGTAAGTCAGTATCTTCACTGTGTTCCTAGACCGTGGTGAGGACTGTTAAGAACTACAAAGATGGAAAAGTAAGCCTGGCATGGTAGCACAGGCCTTTAATCAAAGCACCAGACAGGCAGAGGCAGGTGGATCAAGGCCAGTCTAGGAGAGACCCAGGCATCTCATAACAACAGCAACAACAACAAAAGATTTTTAAAAAAAGTCACAAACTTGCCAGACTTGAGTTGCTATAACTCAAGATGATCTCACCCCAGTACAGACAATCAAGGAGCAATAACCTTGTATTTTAACTTGAGAAAACTGGGCCTGATAGATTCACTTCCCTGCCCAGCTGATTTGGAAGTCAATCCAGATGGGACATTATCCCCTATCAGAATGCAAATCCACCCTGTTTTTTGTTTTTGTTTTTGTTTTTTTTTGTTTTTTTTGTGTGTGTGTGTGTGTTTTTTTTTTTTTTTTTCTGTTGCTGCTGTTTTTCTTCTGTTACTGTGTGAAACAACGGGAACCATTGTGACATTTGCATGCACATGTCATTGTGTTTTCCTGTGTTCCTCCTTACTGCCTTTCCTTCTCCTTCTTTCCCCTCCCACTGGTCCTCCCTGTGAAGTCCAGTTTTGAAACTACTTTCCTGGAGTCAGAGGCACTACCGTTGTGCCCCGAGGTCAATGCAGAGACCATAACCAAATGTCAGGCAGAGCTCAGGGAACCCCGCAGAAGAGGAGGAGTGCTGGGGTCCAGCTTTGGCTCAGGTTCAGGTCCTGAGAAGGGGGAGGGGCCTTAGAGCACGGAAAAACATCTGACCACCAGGTGGATTGCACTCAAGTGGCCTGGAATAGCTCGAGCTGTCTTTATTTATACTTCAACAGAGTTTTTTTTTTTTTTTTCCTACCAGGCTTGCATGAATATTGTCCCTTATTTTTGACTTTTAAGAAATATTTTATATTTTAAGAAATACGTTGTAATCATTATAAAAGACCCCGTTGTTCCCCTTTATGCTTCCCCAAATACACTTTCCCACCCCCAACATAACCGTCTTGTAGACACAGAGTTCAGCATTTTTCAGGCTTAACTAAGTACGGAGCCAGACACATCCTGCTCTAACAGCGCTTACATCATCTGGCAGCTACTTGCGGTTACAAATGTTAGAAAGTAATGAACATGGATACAACGCTTTAAGGACACCATATTAAAACCCACGCAGTTCTTTCCTGTCTGCAAGATATGTTTTTATACAGTTCCCGTTTCCACAAGAAGGTCCCAGCTCTATCCCTATATAAAAGCAGACTTTGATAAGGCACTCTTTTCCCATCTCACTATACCATACTTCTTCCACCATATAAGCCCCTAAGTATGGTAAAGCTGGCTCTATCCATCCCATATTTTACACTGCACATTTTCCTCTTGGAGCCTACCAGAGCCTACCATTGATTCTATATGCTTGGTGTCCAGGGAACTTACTCTCAATGGTAGGCACCATGTGCGTTCCTGAGGCTTCTCCCCTATTCTGTGTTCGCATGCCTTACTCTCCTTTCCAGAACTGTGAGACATGGTTAAAGTTCTAAGTGCTGTTTTCTCATATGTATCTAACAGTCTCTACTGAGTCAGAAAAGCTACCAGGATTAGGAGGTGTAGTTAGCAATTCCAGATAAGAGATTTGAGAAGCATTAGTCCCCTGATGAATCTTATTGGAAAATATTCTGGAAAAAATAGAATTTCAAAAATTACAGCTGTTGCATGTGTGACTGACAGAGTAAAATTGAAAAACTGTCCAAAGAATATATAAGGAGAGAGAAAAGAACTTGCAAAATGCAGGAATTTTGTAAGTTCCCATTCTGTCCTGGGTCTACTGATCCTGGGTCACTCCTTGCCAAGTGAGACTCCATGGGTGCCAGGGCCCTAGGATACCTATTGGATAAGTAGTCCTGTGCTGATCCAAGACTAGGATGCACAGTTCTCTATGGGGAGGAACAATTCTGGAAGCCAGAGGCGTCAAGGACACTAGGAGAACACAGCCCAAAGAATCAACTACCCTGGCCTCACAGGGGTTTCTAGAGACTGAAGCAACCATCACGGAGATTGTGATGGGTCTGTGCCAGGTCCTCTGTATCTATGCTATGGTTGTTTAGTTTGGGGGTTTTGTTGGACTCCTAACAGTGAGAAGAGTGGGTGTCTCTGACTCGTTTGTCTGCTTTTGGGACTCTTTTCCTCCTACTGGGCTGCCTCATCAAGCCTTAATATAAGGGTTTGTGCCTAGTCTTATTGCATCTTGTTTGGTTGGTATTCCTGGAAGGCCAGCTCTTTTCTGAAGGGAAATGGAGGTGCAGTGGATATGGGGGAGAGGAGAGGTGGAGGATGGGAAGAGTGGAGGAAGGGGAGGTTGTGGTCAGGATGTATTTTATGAGAGAAGAATAAAGAAAAAAAAAGGAGGAAAAAAACCCCCTACTTTTCTAAAGGACTTTCTAAGAGTCTGTAATATTATGGTGCCTTCTTCCTCTGACAGTGTTCATTTCATTCAGCAAAAGAGACATCACTTATTAAATATGATCATTGAAGTTTGTGGAAAGGTACAGAGTGCTGGAAAGAAGCATACAGTCCCAGACAGATGGACAGACAGAAAAGCTTTGAAGAGAATTGAAAAATCCATCAAGACTCTGAGATGCACTGAGTGTCGACACATTTAGTACATTCTGATCTCCGACTAAATCCTTGGTTTTTATTTCAAGCTTGGTCATTTACACTACTGCAATTGCTATAAACGCTGCAGCGTGTTTCATTATGTGTTAAGAATTTGCAGCAGTGTCTGCTCTCTATAATGCAATGGCTCAGGTACTAATGACTCCATTTGTCAGGGGAGATGAAAGGCAATAACTGATATTCCTAGAAGAGTGAGGCTGCCTGTATCTACCTGGTACAAGCCTAGTCTACATAGTTCATGTTGTCAGAGACCCTCAGGACAGAGATCTACAACAATATTTAATACTTTACACAAAGGAAAGGCAGGAGGCTTGCAGAATTGCATTTCAAGAATATAAAACATGCACAAATCCCAAAGTTTGAATCGAGCATCCTGATCTCTTTCACTCTGTAGAAAGTTCCCATCATTTGACATGAATTCCTAGTTAGGGAGACGGAAGCTCTTAGAGTTAGAAGAGCAAGATCCTCTCCCAGACTTCAGTGAGAACAGCCTGCAACACTCACAGTCTCCTGTGGTGTCACCTGTGTTGGGAAAGGCAGGGATAAAACAGCTACACAGCCACCTGGAATCACTGTTGCTCCTGATGTCACAGGGCAGCTGCAAAGTGCCACCCTGACCGTTCCTGTGAATGATCAATTCAGACCAGGGATGTGCCAACCAGTTATTTTTGTAAGATATTTTATTTTTAAATATCTCTGCGTGCTTTGCCTGCTATTAAGTGCCCTGTTTTCAGGACTTTTCCTGGCAGAGACCAAAAGAGGGTGCCAGGTCCTTTATTTGTTTTTTAATAGAATTTTATGGAATCCCTTACTTGAACATGTCTTTGTTTTATAACACCATGCCTAATTAATCTTTTAATCCACATGATAAACTTCTAAACATCTAGAACTGCTCCAGGCTCCCTTAAAGGTCCCAAAGCCACTCACTGGGAGGCCAGTCTTCCTCTGAACACCCTCCATAACAGAATCCCATGGTTCCTACATGGCGTCCTCCCTGGGGGCAGCCTGCTGATAATGTGATTTTTTTTCAAAGGCCTTGTTCCCAGTGGCTAAAACTAGAGAACATTGTTCCTGTGTTCTTTGGCCATTTCTGCTGCTTCTTACAGAAGTGTTCAGTTGGTTTGCCTGTGTGTTGATTCGATTGTATACTCAGGGTGGCTCTTTGTAACTGCTAGGTGACAACATGACATCAGGAGCAGCAGTGTTTCCAGGTGGCTCTGTGGCTGTTTTATTCTGCCTTTCCAACACAGGAGATATGAGAGTCGGGAGTCTGTGATTAGTGCAGGCTGTCTTCAGAGCAGGCTGGGAGAGGATCTTACTCTTAGGATCCTGCTGTGCCCTGAGATGTTTTCCCTGAGCTTTTTTTGTACATTCCCAGTGCTTCAGTTCCTACATCATGGCTTTGAACACGTTTTCACTTTTTTTTGGTGAAGTATAAGGAATATGGATCTAGCCTCTGCCTTCTGTCTGAGGCTACATTTTCCTCAGTGTGTTTTGGGTGAAGCTGCATTGGTTTATATTTAGACTCTCTGCTTTATCCTCTTGATCTACAACTGGTTTTTGTGTCAACATCTTGATTTTGTTGTTACTAGTATATTTTGAGATTAGGTAATTAAGTTAAACACATAGCTTAAAAATTTAGATTTCTGTAAACAAGTCTTCAAGGAAATCCTGGGTCAATAAGTCTGAACAATAATATATATCATTACCTTATTTCCAGAAAACTGAGTGGCTTTAAAAGATTTTTTTCTGATACTTATCATAATTTACTGATTTCTTCAAAAAGGTGTTTGCTGGATCAAGTATTTCTGCCTCAGATATAAGTATGATTTTGGACCCTGTGAAGGGCACAGTCTTCCTCTGTCTCACTGGGCTTGGCACCATGGGGAACATCTCAGTTTTTGTGAGTTACATGCACATGTTCCAAAACACTGAGAAGAAACCTATATACCTCATTCTTGCTCACTTAGCACTCACAAACATCATAATGCTTCTTTCAAAAGGTATGCCAAAGACTATAGAAGCCTTTAATTTTGGAAACTTCTTAGATGACACCAGTTGTAAAGTTGTTGTTTACCTGGCAAGAGCATCCCGGGGCCTCTCCATCTGCACCAGCAGTCTCCTCACTGTGGTCCAGGCCATCACCATCAGCCCCAGACACTCCAGGTGGCAGAGGTTCACACTGAAGACTCCACAGCACATTCTTTCCTCGCTGCTCTTCTTTTGGATACTCAATTTCTTGATCAGCATGAATTTACCATATTACATTAAAAGTATCAACAGTGTGAACATAACACAGGTTAAAAAAGGCAGCAATTATTGCTATTTTCTGCCAGAAAGCTGGATAATAAGATGTTTTTTTCTTACCCTCATGGTCCTGAGAGATGCAGTGTTTCAGGGTGCCATGGGAGGAGCCAGTGGCTACATGGTATCTCTTCTCCACAAGCATCACCAGCATGTCCTCTACCTTCAGAAGGCCAAGCTTCTCTACAGAACTCCCCCTGAGCTGAGAGCTGCTCAGAGTGTCCTCCTTCTGATGCTCTGTTTTCTTTTCTTCTACTGGGCAGATTGTTTTATTTCTTTATATTTTACTTTCTTCATAGAGAATTATTCCAAATTACTGTATGTTCCAGAGTTTCTAACACTTGGTTATGCAGTTATCAGCCCCTTCATACTTATTCAGAGAGATGGACATCTGACTAAATGTTGTCACACTCAGTAAGGAGATCGGGCATTGATAAATGTCCATTTATCCTTTCAGCATACAAAACATAAAACTTGATAGTTTTGTTTAGGTGCACATAATACTGTATCTACTAAGAGTATCTCAACACATAGTGGTGGATAAACACTCAACAAATGGTGACTGTGCTTAGCTAATAATGAGGCTGAAGAAAGTTCAGAGCCACAGCTGTCCCTTCCTCCATCTCACCTTCCTCCATGAAATAGCTGATATTCTCTTGTGTGTATAAAGGATCAGTCATGATCACCACTTCTGGTAGTAGAAAGAGTCTTGGAAGCACACCGTCAATACATGATAGAGGCAATTCCGTAAATATCCCAGTGACTCCCATTGAATGATACAATTTATGTGTTATTTTTCAGAATGAATACAAATGTGTTACACAGGTCAGTCTGGGTCCTCACAATCCTGGCTAGCTGAAGATATCCACAGGCCTGCCTTGTGCTACTCAGCCCCAGGTGGGTGAAAGACACCCACAGGCCAGCCTGTGTAGGTGGAGTTTTCTATCTAGACTGCCAATTAGCTTTGTCCTACCAGCCAATCCCCAAATAACTACACAGATTTAATAGTAATTATAAATGCTTGGCCAATAGCTCAGGCTTGTTTTTTAGCTAGCTCTTATAACTTAAATTAACCCATTTCTAATAACCTATGTGCTTCTCTGAGGCTCATTTACCTCATCTATATATTTCACATTCTGCTTTTTCTAAGTCTCATGGCATCTCTTCTGACTCCACTTTTCTCCCCAGCATTCGCTCTGCCACTCTGCCCCATAAATCCTGCCTAGTCATTGGCCAATCAGCTTTTTGGTAACAATGAGAGCAATATATCTTCATGGTATACAAAAGGATTATTCCACAGCATTTCCTTCCTTTTGTCTAATTAACAATGAAGGATTTTAACTTTAACGTAATAAAATTATATACACTAAAAATAAATATCAGGTAAGAATTACATTCACAAATTCTAGTCCATTTGCATTTGGCAAATTCAGAGAAAATATTCTATTTTCTGTTCTATAGTGGTGAATCCAAAGTGTTGTACCTAATTCACTTTCTATCCTAACTTATATTACCAACCCCAAACTATACTTTTATGTCTCTCATAGTTATACACTTTACACCTCTTTTGTGAGTTCTTTTCTGAATCTGGTAATAAGAAAGAATATAATGATAACTATCCAGTCTTCAACTCCATCAGAGACCTGAGAAGGATATGTTATTACCAGAGTAAATAGGAAGTGCAGAGCAACAACTTCCAAAACTAAGAAATGACAGAAACAGCTGGCCTCCTGGACAAACACCCAAGGTTCCTCTGTAACACTGGGGCATTCATCTTTGGCCTACAGACCTAGAATATCTGACAAACGTTTTTGTAAAGCAGGAATTTTGAAGGACTGTCCCGTCTTGTCTTGGTAAAGTTTGGCATTCACTTTCTTTTGGGTCCCACTTCATACATTTGGACAGCATACTTTCAGGAGTTGAGGCAAGATCAATTTCTTGTCCAGTGGCTAACTTTTGCCACAAAGAAGAGTCTCTTCAATGCCCATCATCTTCTCTGATGTAGATTGGTACTGCCAAGAGCAGACATTTCTCATTGTCATAAAAAGCCTTGTATTATTAAAACATCTTGAATGCCATATTCTGTTGAAGTGTTTAAAGACTACCTATCTATCTAAAATATATTTCTGTTTGACCTTGATAACATATGTAACTTGACTATAAGCTTGGTTGTAATAGGTGACTAACTACGAATCTGCATTTCTTTCTTTCTTTCTTTCTTTCTTTCTTTCTTTCTTTCTTCCTTCCTTCCTTCCTTCCTTCCTTCTTTCCTCTGTCTCTGTCTCTGTCTCTGTCTCTCTCTTTCTTTTGACAGTGTTTCTCTGTGTAGCTTTGCGCTTTTTTTGGAACTTACTCTGTAACCCAGGCTGGCCTTGAACTCACAGAGATCTGCCTGACTCTGCCTCTCGAGTGCTGGGATTAAAGGTATGTGCCACGACCGTCCAGCTCTGTATTTCTTTCTTATCCTAAATAGTTTATAATAATAATTTTCAAGGAGTGAAAATCTGTATTATATTGTTAAATGAGTTGTATAGGTACAATATATTAAACAAGAGTAGAAATGTATATATAACATATCCTAACAAAAATAACCTTTAATTTGAATCACTATACAAAAATCCAAACCAATGTAAAATATTTAAGACTAGTAGTTGCTTTCTGGATTAAAGTAGATTTAATTATCTATCTTTTTAATCTCATCATTTCTATATTCCCTTTTTTTCCTTCAGAAAGAGATCCTTGAATCTAACTCTTTTACTTAATTTTTGACCATGGCCAATTACAATTTGTAAACCCCCACCCTCACCCCAGTTGATAACAAATATCCATCACTCCTCCTTTGGGTATGAATGTAGGCATTATTTTCTCTAGACTGCTTCCTGTTGTCTGGAGGCACTGAAATCTTTGGGGGAACTTCAGAAAATCAGGATAATAGTTAAATCTTGGTTGGAGTAGTTTGTGAGGCTGGACCATCTCAGTCAGCAGCCTTGAAGTTGTTCTGGAAGCAGAACTTTGAGAAAACTGCAGCAGAGGCATTCTGAGATGCTAGACCACCTAGGTCATTTGTTTTCAATGATGTCTTGTTCCCTTGTTCTGAAAATACATAAACTATTAAAGGTAATGTACATATCTGTTTTCATTCAAATATACTATGTGTTGTACAAAAGACAGCCAAAGATGATTTTTTGTTTTATGTTTGAGCAGGTAAAATATATATCACATGTCTTATAGATTTTCTAGGTTTATTTCTTTATGTCTGTAGCCAGGATTTTCAGGGTGTCTTCCTCAATCAAACTTGAACTTCTTCAACCCAAAACAAAACCACTGACTTTTGTGTTCTGGGGGGAACAAACGTATAACCTCTTACCCAAAGCAACACACCTTTGACTTTAAAAAAGTCATGACATTTTAAAAATATATAGATTGGTTTAATCTAGAAGCTTCCACAAACCAATATCTCTTAGCAGCTATGGCTCATTCATCAGCAATCAGAAAATTTAAAGACAACACAATAACACACAGGATCCAGACTCCCTGTGTACTTTCAATCTCCAAGCAGTTTATTTTTTATATTACTTTACTCCTTCAGTAAGGACTTTATTATTTTTAAACTATTCTTTTTCTATGACTGTCAACATCTTTTCTCTTTTCTCTCCCAAGCCTTTGTACATTTTTAAACACACTGTAACCCATTTAAAGCTTTCTATGGTCTGCATCTCTCTTCAATGTATATCTATAATCTTTTCTGTCTGCATGAGCAAAACCTTAAACTTGCCATGTGGCTTAGCTCATGTTCTGTTGGCAGGGCTCATGCTGGTGGCTCAATCATGCAGCCAGGGGTTGGGAGATGCCTCCCTGTACCATGGGCTGCTTGAGAGACTGTAGGACTAGGAAACTGTGTTTGGCTCCATTTTTGTGTGTTGGGAACCTTTTTAAAGAAGGGTTTTTTTTTGGTTCTATATGAACATATGTGGCCCTGAACATTGTGCACCTTTTGTAGGTGTGGTTTTCTGTCTAGACTGCCAATTGTCTCTGTCTCTTCAGCCAATCCCCAAATAACCACACAGAGACTTAATACTAATTATAAATTCTTGGCCAATAGCTCAGGCTTGTTTTTACCTAGCTCTTATAACTTAAATCAAGCCATTTCTATTATTCTATGTGCTGCCCCAAGGTTCGTTTACCTCATCTATATATTTTTTATACTGCTTGCTCTGGGTCTCATGGCACCTTCTCCTACTCTGCCCTTCTCCCCAGTGTTCTTTCTGCCCCTGAAATTCTGCCTAGCCATCGGCCAATCAGCTTTTTATTAACAATGAGAGCAACACATGTTCATAGTGTACAGAGGGATTATTCCACAGCAACCCTGGGTCCTACAGTCCTGGCTGGCTGAAGACATCCAAAGGCCCACATGGTGCTGTGCAGATAGATGCCATTATGATGAGTAAATATATGTATGGTGAAGAAATGGGAGAGAAAGAGAAGCAGAACTGTCCATGTGCTGTGGAAAGAAGCAGAACTAGAGAAGCAAATGTATTTAGGAAGTGGATGATGTGGATGGCCTGCTTGCCACCCAAGGCCAGGGTGAAGTCCAGCCCTAGGCTGCTGCTAAGGACCATGTCTAGGTCCATGGTCCTAAAGGTGCTGGGGTCTGTGTTGACATCAATGACCCCTGTTGCCATCTTTTGCCATAAGGTTGCCTGGAGTCTGAGCCACCAGTTAAGGCCATGTTTGTGTCTAAGGGTCATGTTGCAATTGGTGCCATACAGATCTACGTGGCCTGTGTTGCCACAAGATGCCATGGTGACATTTGGGCCCTTGTTGCAGCTGAGGGCCATGTAGGGTCTGTGGCCCTACAGCAGCCAGGGTCTATGGTGATGTCCAGGGCTCCTGTTATCATTGAAGGACATGCTGATGCCAGAGTTCTGGGGCCTATGGTGTCTGAAGGCCACGTTGATGTAGGGACCATGGTGACAACCGGGCCTAGTCTTCTGCTAAGGCCATGTCTGGGTCTGTGGTCCTACCACAGCTGGGGTCTCTGTGGATGTTTATGCCCCATGTTGCCACAAAGGCCACATAGATCCCTGGGGTTTAGGTGGCAACCTGTGGCCATATTGATGTCTGCCACTGGAGCGATGCCTATCTGAGTGGCCTGCTCTGCCACCTGGGGTCATGGTATCTTATGGGCCCGAGATGCTACCTGTGGCCCAGCAGTGGCCAGGGTCTGAGTTTATGTCCATAGCTCCTGTTGCCACTGAGTGCCAAGGGGAAGCTGGGGTCTGGTCAGCCATCTGAGACCACGTAGTTTTCTGAGGGCTTTGCTGCCTCCAGGGCTATGGTGATCTGAGTGGCCTACCTTGCCACTGGGGCCACAGTGACCTCTGGGCCTGAGCTGCTACTGAGGGCAATGTCTGTGTCCACGGTCCTGCTGCAGCTGGGGTCTGTGGTGAGGTCAATGACCCCCACAGGTGGCCATCGGAACAATGTGGTGTTGAAATCCAAGGGCTGGGCTGAGCTGGCCCTGTCTTTTGCTGTTTTGGGATAGTTGACCCTGCCCTTTGCTGAACACAGCAGCAGGAGAGCTGGTCCCACCTTTTCTCAGAGAGCTGCCCCCCACCACTGCACTAGGGAGAGCTGGCACCGATGGCACGGGCTGAGGAGAGCTGGCTCTGCCCCTCGCCTGAGGGACCAGTCCCAGTGGCCCAGACTGACTGCTCAGCTACCACCCAGGACCCACAACCTGGGCCTTGGGTTGGCCCACCCTAACATCTACCCCATCTATGATCAGCTGGAGAACCTGAAGGGACCGGTACTGTAGAACAATAGTCACAGAATCTCCTGGAGATGGGGCAACAGCAGGATATCGGAGAGGAGTTTCAGTGAGGGTCCAGTGATGATGGTGTGCCAGAGGCCAGAGGTCCTGCCCAGACCGATGGCTCCCTGGAATGAACATTTTTGTGTGGGGCTGATTGGACAAAAGGGTACACTGCATGACACACTGAAGCTCCCAGTGTCCCTATGGCGAGTGAAGAGGTGTTGGAGAGGTGGGAAGGATGGAAGAGTGAGTTTTTGTTTGTTTTTGTTTTTAATTTTGGGGGAATTTCTTCGAGGGGGGATGCTGTGGTGGAGAAGGGAAGATATGTAAGGACTGGGAGGTGAGCAGGATGGGGTACACGATGTGAAATTCCCAAGGAATCAATAAAAATTATGTGTTTAATTTTTTTCAAAAGATATTTTATGTTATTTGAGGCTATTTTGAAAGGTGTTTTTTCTCTGATTTATTTCTCAGTCTGTTAGTCATTTGTATTTAGAGGGATTACTGAGTTTTCTGATTTAAGTTTACATCCAGCTACTTTGCTGAAAGAGTTTACCAGCTGTAGGAGTTTTGCAGGTCACTTATGTTTTCTGGCAGGATATTTTGGGCCATTTATGTATAACTATCATTGTCTGCTAATAAAGACATTTTGATCTCCACTAAATAAATTAATATAAAACAAAACATACTTTGGGAAGAAAAACAAACAACTTAGAAATTGTGCCATGATTACTATCACAGTCACACTTCGACTTAGGGATTTCAGGTCTAGAATCCATCTTGCAGATATAATTTATTTGTGTCAGTACTAGTTTGAGTGAGACAGAGTCATTTCCTGTAGCTCTAGCTGACTTGGGGTTTATTGTCTGAACAGGTTGATGGTTGATTCTTGCTGTAGGGTTCCTCCTGCCTTTACTTTCAATCTGTTCCTGTCAGACAAACAGCAAAAACCTTCAACATTGCAATCTTATTATTAATTAATATAATATATTAATATTATTTTGAAAATAATTAAAAACCAAATATCTAGTAACCAATCCTTTTGATTGTTATTTATAGGCAGCTATACAGGTCCATCTCAGATTTTCACATTGAAGATACAAATAAATGGGCAACATTTGTCTGCTACATTGTTGATACCTAAGGTGTGCTCATAATTCATTTAAAAGTTATGCTGACTAATTTGGTTCAAAATATGATAGAGCAATATTTAATTATACATCACCCATAATACTATTTGCAATTAATACCTGCTGGAAAAGGGGACAATCAGTTTTCTCCAATAAAGTGTCACAGAGTGACACTCAGCCACACTCCAGAGCAGATCCCATGCCTCGGAATCATTATCTAAATGAACAAAATGAACTCCACAGTTTTGTTTTGTACACTTTTGTTTCATTTTGTCTGGGCTTTTTATTTTATTTTGACTCCTTTCATTTTCTTTTATTTGAGGATTTCTTTTCTTTTGTTTTGTTACTTTTGTGGGAGAGAGCACAAAAGAGCAAACATAGAGTTAGTTGCATAGGGAGATATGGAGGATGCAGGAGGTGTTGGGGGAACAGAATGACATGATCAAAATATTTTGTATAAAACTTTAATAACAAAAAAATAGTACAGAAAAAAACCCAAATACTCAGGACTGCCTGTAAAGCATGCAGCAGACACAGTACTAAGAGTGCAGAGGCTCCCACAGTCCCTGGTGATTGTCCTAAACATGACACTGACCATAGCCCCTGCCTGTAGCACTAATTGATCTTTTGTTATTAATAAAGAATATGCTTGAAAATTATTCAGAAAGTGATCATCTTCGAGTATCAGATATTTCTTCCAAAGCAGTTCTTGGTTAAGGAGGTAAACTGAGGCATGTAGACAGACTGGAGTTAAGTTCAAAAGCCCAACCCCTACTTCTCTCCTTACTCACAGAGACCATAACTATAATCAGAAAGTTTCTGGGTTCAGGAAATGACAGGGCACCAGGGAGAAGGCAGAGCGGCCTCAGGGATGGAGATGTGCAGGAGGAGCCTTTTCCCCTGATGGAGCCAAACTCCTGATGGTGACATCTTGACACCTCTCTTGAGTTCAGGTCTCAGGTTGATAAACAGGGCCTGGCTGGTGCCCTGAGGACACCCACCCCGAGCTGCTGCACAGACTGCATGGTGAGTGCCGCCACATCACGGTGGGGTGGAGCTGCCTTTGGTGTGGAAAGAAATCTGTGGAGGGCAGAGATGCAGGAGACAGGGATGTGGGCTCCCTGTCACTCTGAGAGAGGGAAGCGGCAGGATTCAGGTAGAAGATGGTCTATCATTTCCTACCTGCAATCCAGGATGGCTTCATCAGCCATGTGGACAGTGTGTGCTGCCCCTGGGCCAGAGCTGCTCATTACACAGGACAGGCAGAGCAGGAGAAGGGGGCGCCTGCACTGCAGCCTGGAGGAGGAAGCTCTGGTTCCCACAGCTTCTGCACAATCTGTGTGTGCTTTTCCTCCAAGCACTGGGAACTTCGATCTGAGCTGTGTGACCTCTAGTGACTACAGTGCTTGTGGATGGAGCTCTCTTTCCTTCTTTACCATGATCTCATTTCTTGTGAATTTCCCCTTCCCTAGATCCAGTGTAAACCATGGAATATGAGAATTGTGGATAAAGCAGACACGAGGCTAAACACTAACACCAATAACTGATTTTAGAAAATGGGTCTTTAAAGCATGCTGGGCACTTCCCTAGGCGCTACACATGTTAGTTCATTGACTCCCTAAAATACACCTATATTGCATAAAACATAATTTACATATGAAAAATACTTTTTAAAGAAACCAAAAAATATTCTTAACACGATAAACATACGAATTGTATGAATTTTAATCCACAGTAGGTGGTCACAAAGGAGGTTCTTGTGAATCCTGAACTTTCTATTTCTAAAGTTTCGGAATTCTTCAGCTTGTAGAATATGTGTAAGCCTCCACCACATCATTGCAGGAAAATCCCTCATTTAGCTGGATGCACACAGACTGGATTGATCAGTTCCAGCATGGCGGAGGTCAGGAGCTTGAGAAAGCGTGTTAAATTGTACATGCATGTTTGAAGAATAGGCTCATTGGTTGAGAGCATCTGATACTCTTGCAATTCTCAGCACCTGTATCAAAGCTAGCAACTATATGCAACTCCAGTTTCAGTGGACCTGATGCCAATTTTGACCTTTGCAGGTCCAGGGACACAAGGGCTGCCCGGGCATATATTTATACTCATAAAATAACTAAACTCAAAAAGAAATAAATAGAAATCTATACATAAGTGTTTCTACAGCAGTTCCTTGAATAGATTTAAACAGATAAATTTATTTAGTGCAGGAGTGACGCTGTTCAGGAAACAGTGACAGATTCCTCATTTCAAAATACATTATTGGTATCTCAAAGAAATAAGAGGTATACTTTTAAAACACACAGTCATAAAAAGATCATTACAGAGATAATGCAACTAAAAATTAGCCACATTGATGACGCCTTTAAAGGTAGTCCATGATAGCCACTGGACCTATGGGAACTTGGAAATTTACCACCCCCCTGCATGCAAGGAAATACAGTAAACATTCCTGAATGTGTATTCCAAAGTGGACTGACCTCCCAAGCACTCTAGGGAAAGACACCAGCCAGAATATTTTTGCTTTTAGTTCACTTCTGTGGTTTATATAGAACATTGCAACCATAACACTCCGTTAATAATTTACTCAGCAGTCATTTTCTGAGCATTCCATGACAGGTTTATGGAAGGTAGCTGATGCACTAAAGCATCTCTCAGGTGTTCTCAGCACAGAGCGATGATATAAGCAGGCTAACAGACAGCACAGTCGGAGGGTTCAGGGAAACGGTACGAGACACATTTGTGACCTGTGGGCAGCACTTAGCTATGAAGGATCGTGGCTGGAGTCAGGTCACAAAGAGGACATCACATGTGCCCTTGTCACAGAGTCAGTGCCCCTGTTACATGTGCTTGAAACAATCTGAAAGCAATCTGGAGATAAACTTTGTGAACAGCAGAGAATCCTAAAGAGTGGAAGAAAATATATTTAGGTTTCCCACATAAAACTATCTATGATTTCTAAAAGTGGAAGCAACATGAATTCATTTGTGTTTTAATCCTTACTTCAATTTAAACAGAATGAGAAAACAGAAGAATGGATGTTACATGTAAAACTTCACAATAGTATGGGGTAGTAGGCTGCTTGTCATTTATAGTGTACAGCATTACTGACTGATAAAATCACTGATTTGATGAGCCCTGAAAATCAAAATGTTAGACTATGCCTTTGTTGGGAGTCCAAAGGAAAATGCCTAAGCTGAGAGCTGATATATAATACTTTCTTGGAGAACATTCTTAGGGCATGGTCAGTAAAGGCACATAAGTAGGGGTGTGGTTTACTTTAGTACATCCCACGCATAACATGATAAGGAACAACAATTAATCACCCTATCCCACTGAAGTGAAGGAAATGGGCTAGCTACTGCTTACCCAATTAACCTATGTGTCATTTGTTGCCAAGGTCAGTTCAGAGATGGAGACAGAGAAAAGCCACCTGAATTTCCCTGGAAAGCAATCCCATTTGGACAAGTGTTACAGTTCTTTGGAGTATCTCCAATTTTCTATTAATTCAACACTTAAGGGATGAGTGGGTACAGGATGGCAAAGAGGATCTGGGAAGAGAGGCATCTAAGTTGATGCTCCATATCATGTCTCAGAAATGAGTGATGCTGCCCTTTGTTTGGATGTCCTCATGGAAAAAAGTATAAAGATGGAGGGTATAAAGAACTGTCTTCTGTAAAGCAGTAAGTGCATCAGCATGGTGTTTATGTCCAATCACCATCAGCATCATTGCTGTATCCATGGAAACAAGACCAGGAGGGGCAAGAACAAACTCAGGCATCTGTAACAAAGGACTCTGCATTTACATAATACACTGTTCTCTTCACTAAAGAAAACAGAACACCCACAGGCCTGAACCATTTCATGTTTACTTCCTTGTGCTTCTCAAAAGGGTTTTCCTAGTGCTGGAAATATCGTGAAGATGATCTGGAGAGACCTCATCCAGAGATTAATTTTCATTTCACTTACTGGACTTGGAGTTTTAGGGAACATCATCTTATTTGTGGGACACATATATACTTTCATGGGTCCTGAGAGAAAAAATGTAGATGTTATGCTCATCCACTTGGCTTTTGTAAACACAATCATTATTCATTGCATAGGGGTCAGATACATATCGACAATTTTTTATTTCAGAAACTTCCTAGGTGACATTGGTTGTAAAACTATAATTTACCTAGAAAGGGTGGCCCGGGGCCTCTCCATCTGCACCACCTGTCTCCTCAGCATGGTCCAGGCTGTCACCATCAGTCCCAGGACAATCCTTTGTAGAAAGCTCAAACCACAGACTGCATGGAAAGTTCTTCCCTTTCTCCTCCTCTTTTGGATCTTTAACTCCCTGATAAGCTCCAACTTGCTTCACTATATCACAGCAGCCAGGAGCACAAACAAGTCTGAAGTCGGGATGTACACTGGGTATTGCTGCATGCTGCCATCCATACACACAGTTAAGTGGCTTTTCCTCTCCCTCATGGCTCTTCGTGATGTCGTTTTCCAGAGTCTCATGGGCTGGAGCAGTGGGTCTATGGCTCTCCATCTGTACAAACATCACGTACGTGTCTTGTACCTTCACAGTTCCAGGTTTGCAAATGATTCCAGGCCAGAAATCAGAGCTACCCATAGTGTTCTCACTCTCATGGCCTGCTTCCTTTTCTTTTATTGGGCAGATTTCATTTTCTCCTTCTACACAGGCTCCACAGTGACACATGATTCCACAATACACAATATTAAAGCATTTTTAGTATTTAGTTATGCTGTTCTCAGCCCCTTTGTCCTGATAATCAGGGATGTCCGTGTTGTTAAGCACTGCCGTGCCCCCTGAGAAATAAGAAATTACTTTTCACACCTAACTCTTTACCAACTAAAGCTACGTACACTGGGATGGTTTTGTTCTTCCTTTCTCATGTATCACAACAATAAATTGTTGAGACAATAGATTATATTTTGCTTTGTTTTGTTTTACAATCAACTTGTCCTAGAAAGTTGAAGACTGGTTCAGGCTTTAGAGATTTGGCAGGGATCCTCACTATCCCACCATCCCACCATGTCTATCATGTAGTTTTTTAGTGTGGTGATACTTTATTTGTGCAACCCAATAAAGTTTATCTGAGGATCGGAGGAAAAACACAGCCACTATATTAAACATGGTAGTCAGGCAATGATAGCATATGCCTTTAATCCTATTTAATCCTATCATTTGGTTGGCAGCGATCTGTCTGGATCTCTGTGAGTTCAAGTCTACACTGGGAACAGAGCTAGGTGTGGTGGCACATGCCTTAAGTTCCAACACTAGTTAACCATAAAGGTCTGGAGGTCTGTACAGACAGACAGGAAGTGACAGGGCAGGAAGAGGATGTGATGTAACTGTACAGAGAGAGCAAATGAGATAGCAGAACAGAAAGGCATATAGGTGTGGGTAGAGAGGAAGCAGGTCTCTTTGGAAGCTGAGGTGTTGGTGAGGTAAGATTGATTTGTGGCTTTTCCTATTCCTCTGATCTCTCAGGTTTTAACCTCTATATCTGGCTCTGGGTTTTTATTTAATAAGACTGTTTATCAATTCCACTACAATTTAGCCTGTTGCAATCTTCATCAGGAAATGCAGGAAAGCATGCAATCCCGGAAAGTAGACTTTTATTTTTTTTTTGCATTCTATAGATTTTACTCTTTTTTGAGGGGTGGGTACAGTGAACTTTATTAATGGTATTCAAGAGAGTAGGGGTCCCCAAACCCCTCCAGCTATTCTGGGGGTCTGGGATGGAAACTGTGAGGGAGATGCTCAGTGTTGGGGGCTGAGATGGAACAGGGATTGCTTAGCAGCCGAGTGTCTCTCTCTTGCTCTGTCCTTGCTAGGGTGGGTGATCCAGGGCAAACTTCTTACTCCTTGGAGGCCATGTAGGCCTTGAGGTCTACCACCCTGTTGCTGTAGTTGAATCCATTGTTGTACCAGGAAATGAGCTTCCCAAATTTGTCACTGAGAGCAACTGTAGCCCCAGCATCAAAGGTGGAAGAGTGGTGATCACTGTTAAAGTCGCAGGGGACAACCAGGTCCTCAGTGTAGGCCAGGATGCCCTTTAGTGGACCCTCCGATGCCTGCTTCACCTCCTTCTTGATGTCATCATACTTGGCCCCTTTCTCCAGGCAGCATATCAGATCCAGGACGGACACATTATGGGAAGAAACACGGAAGGCCATGCCCATGAGCTTCCCATTCAGCTGTGTGGTGACCTTGCCAACAGCCTTGGCAGCACTGGTAGATACAGGGAAGATGTTCTTTGCAGCCCCATGGCCATCACGCCACAGCTCCCCATAGGGGCCATCCACAGTCTTCTGGGTGGCAGTGATGTCATGGACTGTGGTCATGAGTCCTTCCCCAATGTCAAAGTTGTCATGGATGACCTTGGCCAGGGGGGCTAAGCAGTGGATGGTGCAGGAAGCATTGTTGAGAATCTTGAGTGAATTGTCATACTTCTCATGGTTCACACCCATCACAAACATGGGGGCATCAGAAGGGGTGGTGATGATGACCCTTTTTGCCCCACATTTCAAGTGGGCCTCAGCCTTCTCCATGGTGGTGAAGATACCAGTAGACTCCACATCATACTTGGCACCAGCATCAGCCTTTGATGTTGGCGGGATCTCACTCCTGGAAGATAGTGATGGCCTTCCTGTTGATGACAAACTTCCCATTTTCAGCCTTGACTGTGCCATTGAATTTGCCATGGGTTGAATTCTATTAGAACATGTAGACCGTGTAGTTGAGGTCAATGAAGGGGTCATTGATGGCAACAATGTTCTTCTGTGGATGATTGGTTGGTAAATAAAATGCTGATTGGCCAGTAGCCAGGCAGGAAGTATAGGCAGGACAAAGAGAGAGTAGAATTCCAGGAACAGGAGGGCTGAGGCAGAGAGATGGGCCAGCCACCATGAGGAGAAACATGATGTAAGACACCGGTAAGTCACGAGCCATGTGGCAAGGTATAGATTTATGGAAATGGGTTAATTTAAGATATAAGAACAGATAGCAAGAAGCCTGCCATGACCACACAGTTTATAAGTAATATAAGTCTCTGTGTGTTTACTTGGGGGACGCTAGTGGGAGAGATTTTCCCTGACTGCTGGCAGGCCGGGACACAGGAAAACTCCAACTACAATGTTCACTTTGACAGACTGGAAAGCATCCCTGGTAACCAGGTGTCCAATATGGCCAAATCAGTTCACTCCAACATTTACCATCCTGTCTCAGCAATGAAGCTGGCACCAGATGAAAAGATGTGGCTGTGTCTGGAACAGAGAACCAAGTTTTACTCTGACAAGGGCTAACAAACGTTTCCTGTCTTCTTGTTCCTTTTAATGTACTTCTGTGATCATCGACTTCTCTACTTATCTACAAAGCACTTCCTATGTGCTAGAGGCTATTCTAAATCCAATGAGCAGGAGAGCAAGTGAAGAAAAAGAATGTCAGGGAGCATCCTTTATCTGAAGGTCACTTGCGAAGTGAGATGACAGGGAGAGAAGCTAATTCACAGCAGCAGGTGAATGCTTGGCATTGCAGGGTACCAAGCACTAAAGAGCTGGTAAGAATAAATGCTGTAAGGCAACTCCAAACACACTCTTGATACTGATGTGTAGTCAGGAAACATGTAAGAAAGCTCAGGGGAAACGTCATCTTTTATAGAATGCCATCGTGATTGGAAAACAAGCTCTACTGGAGAACCTCCCTGTGTACAGTGCTCTGTAAAAATACCTCAGGAACTTTGCACCACAGCGGCTGACTCTCACTTCCGTTCACTCGGTAGGGCTTACACAGAACGTGTGGCATTTAATCTCAGTACTTCTGGATCACACTTCTTTAATCGCCGCACTTGAGATCTCATGCCTTTGCCTGGGAAGCACACAGGCCTTTAATCCAAACAATAACAAGGTAATGATATGACTGGGCACAGAAAGGTACATAAGGCTTGAGAAGACAGGAACTAAAGCCCTTTTTGGCTAGAGGTTTTTCAGGCTGAGGAGTCCTAGAGGTAAGACATGGCAGTGTCTTGTTTTTTTTGTTTCCTCTGATCTTTCAGCATTTAACCCAATATCTGGCTCTAGAGTTTTTATTATAAAACCATTTAGCAAATCTTAAGGCTACTTCAGGGTTTCCAGGCAGGTAGAAAGTGGATTCTTCCCATCCTCCCATCTCCCTATTCCTGTCACGTGACCTATAGCCTCTCATTAGCACTGGGAAAAGCACTAGAGACAATGCTTCACTCAGACATCAGGATTTCAATTTTCCCAAAGCCAGAGCAGGAGAGTGAGACAGGATGGGTGACCCGTCCGTCTCTGAGGTGAGCGTGCAGGGCAGAGGGAAAGTGACGGTGAGTCAAGTCAGGTCACCACAGCCCAGCAAATCTGAGCCACAGTTGTTGGATGTGGCGAAATTCCTGAACATAAGCAGCTAGTGTGGATGCTGTGGAACAATTACAACCAGGATGACCTCAAGGTACCACCACAAGAGTCTCTGGCTGACAGGCTCTCTCACATGATGCCATCCCATGTCTGGAGACCGCACTCAAGGCCGGGGCCTCCCTGGCACACTGATGTGTAAATCCTTTGCCGACCGTGTTTACACTGGAGTTTCCACCTCACTTCCAGCCACTCACCGTGGCCTGTGCTGAACATCCCAGTGTTCATAGGTCTCCCCTCCTCTCCTCCCTGGAATCCCAGACTCCATCTTCCCCGATGCTGCAAAGCTGCACTCTGTTGAGCTGCAGACAATGGAACTGCAGTGGTGATCTTGGATCTGTTTGGTGGAAGCCAGTTGGCACAGCCTTGGCAATTGGCAAGACACTGGGGGCCTAGAGAACTGCACAGCCTCGGGCCCAAGAAATCCAGACATCTCAGTCCTCAAGACTGCACTGCTGTCATCCTAGGGAGGCTCCTGTCTCCTCTGGGCTGTGTGAGTGTGACTCCTGAAGGGATCCGGGACCATAAAGGGCTGTTCACCAAAGTTGTCCATCAGCTCACTGCAGTTCCTGCCCAGGATAGATAGAAAGACCCAAAAGTTCTTAAAGGGAGTGGGCTTGAACTGCTCTCTGTGTAGCTTAGTACTGTGCCTGGAGGGGAGCCAAGGCTGCCTGCACTCCTTTATGGGTCCAAGAGTTGAAACTCTGCAGACTAAAGCAAGAGGTGGGCCAGGCAATGGGTCTTTAAAACACTGCTCTTTGTTAAGATAAACTAGGTTCTTAATGTTCCGATAATCTAGATTAAAGACCACTATTAGGAATAGTTCCTATGCCAACTTGTCCCAAATTAGAATCCCCTGATTCGGGAACCTTACCTAGAGTTGTTCTGACTGTCTTGATTGATGTGGGAAGCCCCGCCTCGGTTGTGGGTGGTCCCTGACAGTAACTGCCCACATTAAGAGGCTGTGTCAAGGGAAGATCTTCCGGACTTGTGCTTGCATGGCCTTCCCTCTCCCCTCTGAGTTGATGTGCTCTGTTGCTGCTGCTGGGGCTGATTCCTTTGCTGAGAGCAGAGGCAGCGGCTCTCTAGGACACTCCCAGGCTTCTGGGGTCAGAGTGGGACTACTGAGGCACCTGCCTGGCAGACTAACTGCCAGTTATGGCCCCGGTGAGAGACAGCTGTGGTGAGACTCCTCCACTGGTGAGGCTCACAGGCTCAGGGACCTAGTGAACACCGGGTCTCAGCTGCTCTGCTGTGATTTAGCTGTGCCCTGATGTACTCACATATCAGATCATTAAGTTAATCCATGCTTATAAAAATAGGTTGTATTATTTTATATAAAATCTGTCCTAGGCAATCTAAGACCTGCTCAGGAGTCAATAAACTGGACAGATTCTTTCCTTTGCCACTTTCCTTTACATTCATTTGTGCAGTGGGTTTATTTTATTTTTCTAACAACTAAATAGACATATTAGAAGAAAGGATACCTAACCTGTCATAGTTTCAAGGAACAGGAAGCTCAGCTTTAATCTCAAACAGAATCTTTCTCAGAGCACCTTTATTTTTATATTGTGAAAATTTAACTTACTTTTATTTTGTTTACTTTTTTTTTGTTAAGATAAGGTCTTACTATATAGCTCTGGATATCCTGGAACTCACTATATAGACCAGACTGAACTTAAACTCACAGAGATTTTCCTCTCCCTCTGTTCTGAGATTAAAGGCATGCAACGGTATATCCAGAATATCTCTCAGGTTATCTGAATATTTAATCTGAATATTTTGCATGGAAATTATATACATACAAATAACATAATCTGAGCATCTTGTATCTATATAATTAGGAACACACAAAAACACTCACACATGTACATACACACAAGAATTAAAGAAAAAGGGCCCAGAGGCCATGAATTTGAGAAAGAATAAGGGCCTGGGTACATGGGAGGGTTGGAGGAAAGAAAGGGAAGGGGGAGATTTTGGGATCATATTTTAATTTGAAAATAAAAACAATTTAACAATAAAATAAGAATAAAAATGTAGTTTTGTTTTGCACACCAACTTGTCATTTATTTGGGATATATTCAAGGGTTATTTGATTGAAATTGTCCTTGTGCATTTGGACCCTGCAAACATTTGAGTTCTTTTGAAGTGGTATCTGTGGAAAACACTTCTTGCTTTATATAGAATTGTGATCAAGGACATTATCCACTAAGGAAAGCAAAAACTAAGTGGACGTGTAGTACCTTGCATGTGGCCATCTGTGGAAGAACACTCTTAACTTCAGACAGAAAGGAGGCATGCAAATGATGAGATGTAGATCAGGGCTATGCTACAAAAATTCAAGTAATAGACACTGTGTGTAGGTTTGGGTATGAGAATAATAATAGGAAGCCACTGAAGAATTTTCAGTAAAAGAATGGCAAATTACGGCACATTCTAAAAGGCATCTCTTGGAGCTGTAGCTGGCCATGTTTGATAGGAGAAGGTGTATTAGAATATTAGAGGAAAGTGTTAGAGAAGTTTGCTAATGCTAAATAAGACTGAATGTGCACGATCCGGGTTGGGTATGAGCAGATTGATACAGAAGAGCCTTCAGAGAGTGGTAAATATAACAGGGAAGGAGAGCCAACAGAAGGACTACATAGTTCCAAGATGGTATTAGCAAGGCTAGCGAGAGGCCCTGAGTGGAAGGTGTTTTTTAGAGCAACCTTACATCAGGTACTAGCAATTCTGTTTCAGCACTCCCTATGCCTAGTCATCTGGGATGAGCGCAGGGAAAGGTGGATGGTAGACAGAAAAATGTGTCAGTTCAAACTCAAAATTCCTATGCAAGAGCAGGTTCTTTTGAACAGAATGATTCAAGAGCACAGTGTCTTCATGTGAGATGTGATCAAGCAATCTCTGTGCATATTAAAATGTGGAAACTTTGGATTTGGATGGTATTAGTTATATAGAGGTAGTATGATTTAGCTACATTTTCAATAATTTAAGATAGAACCAATAATGTTTACTGAAGACTAGGGTGTGATGCGTGAAAGATTTTTGACTTGAAACCCCGGGTAAGTGGCTATCTAATGATAATTCATTAGATGGAAATGATTTAGAGGAATGGATTGCATGTTCAGATAAAGACATATAGCGTTTCAGATATGTTAAACTTTATTTGCATATTAAGCAACTTCTGTGCTTTCAATATGGTTTAAGGGTCTCTCTCAAGTCCAGGGATTGGAAGTGTGGTCCTCGTCTGGCAGTGTTGAGGAGGTAGAATCTTACTTGGAATGGAATCGGCTCATCAGGTGACTCTTCATAAGCATTTAATGGAGATGTCTAGGTTAAGTCATTCTTATGGGAGTGGATTATATGGCAAGACCACACCACACACCTGGTAGCTTCTGTGGTCATATCTTGTTCTGTTTCTTAACTACATTGTGAAGCATCCAGGAGTCCCTCATCAGAGAGTGCTATGCTATTTAGACCTTCCAGATACAAGACTTGTAATCCAAGCAGATCATTTCATGAAGTACCTAATTGTAGATGTAACTAACCATCTTATTAAATAAGAAACACAGAGCTGATTCAGAGAAGAAAGCACCCTTCCTGCTTCAGCCAAGACAGTTCTCCAAAAAGGGGCCTACTTCCTGTGTGTATGTCTTTATATAGTGTAGCTATTCTGCCTTCTCATTGATTGTAAACCCAAACACATGACTGCCTCTGTAGAGACTTCCAGGTCTTTTAGGGTTGGTATTGAGATTAAAGGCGTGTGTCTCCAATGCTGGCTGTATCCTTGAACACACAGAGATCTACCTAGCTCTGTCTACCAAGTGCTGGGATTAAAGGTGTGCGCCACCACCGCCACGCTCTTGCTATGGCTCTAATAGCTCTGACCCCCGGGCAACTTTATTTATTAACATACAATTAAAATCACATTTCAGTACAAATAAAATACCACCATACCTAATCTCAAATATTTTTATAGCAACATAAAATAGATTACTAAATCATCCAAACAGATATTCCAATATGCAGAAACATTTCCCTGGATGAATGCTGGGCAGATTCTTACCTGCCTCCCCCACACTCTGCCCATCATGTGACTTTGGATCTCTTGCTTACTTGCAAAACAAAAACTGAAGGAGACCCCATTGACAAGAATCTAGAACTACAATAAAAAAGGAAGAACTAGTGATCATCCACAATTATATCCCCTCAATGTTTATTATGTCAGGGAAATACCCCAGCACTTCCTGATTGCCATGGGCTCTACCAGGAGCAATGAGCAGGGGACCAACAGGGAAAGAGGTGTCAGGATGTCACTGTCCTGGAAGGAGAGAAGATATTCTAAAAGGAAACATGTGTCCCTTCCTTTGCACTCTGAGAATATTGATATTATAAACCCAAGGAATGACCATTTGCCTAGAGTCAGTCCCACCCATGGGGAGAAGAAAGGCTGAAACCTGGGCACTGTCAGAGGAGGAACTTGCACCCTAGAGAGGCTTCCCACAGTTCTTTTGACACAGGCACCTTTCCTGCATTTCTTTCTTTGTTATAAAATTGTATCACTGCTACAGAGAAGGGCAGAGAAAGGAAGAATCTTTCTCTCCTGGGTTCAGCCAAACCATAAATAAAGCCACCTGTGTTGACAGTTGATTTCCTGATTTCCTTAAAGAGGCAAAGCCTCGTGAGTTTTTTTTAATTTTTTTTTTACATATTCCCTTTTTTTAATGAGTGCATGCATGTTTGTGAGTCCACAGGCACACCTGTGTGTGAGGTGATGTTCATGCACATTTGTACTCACCAACATGCATGAGACTGAGGTTGGTGTCAGGAATTATCCTCCATCTACTCTGCTGAGTCAGGATCTTACAGTGAAACACAGAGCACAGCAATGGCTAACCTATTGACCCAGCTCCTCTAGGGGCAGCCTGTCCCTGGCTTTGGAGGCTGGAATTACAGGAAGCTGCCACCCCACCAGGCATTTGAGTGAGTTAGCACTAACACTTGGAATAAAGTACATTAGCCACTGAGCAATCTCCCCAGTAAGAGTTTATGGTTTATTAATCTTAGTTGTCACCCTCTTACAATGGAATATTGTAAGCTTGCTGTACAAAATGGAGGTTACCAGTGACTCCCAGCATGCCCTCTGCCTGTGGTGGCCGGTTTTCTCTGGAATTTGGTATGCAAGCCACATAGTGGCTAACTTTCTGAGATTTTCTTGTCCTTTATTAAATAAACTAGTCAGAGCACTACAAACTTTATATTGTTTTATTTTTCTTTATGTTTCAAAGACAAAGAAGTTATTTAGAAGTTTTCCAAAAATAATCATAAAGACAGTCGAGGGAAGTGTTCCTTTTGGACCAGAGATATTATTTTTAAATTTCTTTTATTATTATTATTATTATTATTATTATTATTATTATTATTATATTTTTTGACATTTAAAATATTGCTGGGCGGTGGTTTCACACGTCTTTTATCCCAGCACTCGGGAGACAGAGGCAGGCAGATCTCTGTGAGTTCGAGGCCAGCCTGGTGTACAAAGCGAGTTCCAGGAAAGGCACAAAACTACACAGAGAAACCCTGTCTCAAAAAACCAAAATAAATAATAAATATATTAATAAATAAATTAATTAATTAAAAATATTTTTAAAATAAAATATTTTTTATAATATTCTTCCCCACCTCCTAGATCTTCCACATCCTCCCCTCCTCCCTCCTCACCAAACTTCAAGCTCTTTCTCAAACACAAACAAAAACCCAACACAATAATAAAATCCCCCCAAAAAAGGAAAATAAAATAAAAAATACATATCCCAAAAGAAAAAGCCATTGAACTGTAACCAAATAAAAGTACACACACACAAACACACACACAGACACACACACACACAGTACAAAACAAAACCCCGTGTAGTCCATTATTATGATGGTCAATCACTCCTGCATGTGAGGTCCTTGAGGAGTTGATGTACCAAGTGTCACTCTATTAGAGAAAACTGATTTTCCCTCTCCCAGCAAGTACAAGTGACAGTTCAGTCACTAACCTTTACCCCAGTGGCCAGGTTTCCATTCATTCATTCACTTTTAGAAAATATATAATAAGATAAAACAAGACCTATCACATCGAAGTTAGAAAAGACAAACCAACAGAAGGAAAAGAACCTAACATAAGGCACAGGATCAGAGGCCCACTCTTTCACACACTCGGGAATCCCATAAAAACTAGAAGCACACAGAGGATCTGGTGCAGACCCATGAAGGCCCTGTGCATGCTGCTCAAGTCTCTCTGAGTTCTTAGGAGCTTTGCTCATGTTGATCTAGAGGGCCTTATTTTCTTGGTGTCTTTCATCTCTTCTGGCTCTAATGTTCTTTACACATCCTCTTCTGTGGGGTTTGCTAAGCTCTGAGATGAAGGATTGAGGGACTTGATGGAGACATCCCATTTGGGGCTGTGTGTTCCAAAGTCTCTCACTCTCTGAGTAATGTCTCACTGTGGGTCTCTGTGTTTGATCCCATCTGCTGCAGGAGGAGGCTTCTCTGCTGATAGCTCAACAAGACTCTCATTGATGAGTATAGCATAATATTTAGGAGTCATTTTATCAATACATTTCCCCCTTTTTTAGACCAGTATTATTTGGTTTTACCCTTGGTCCCTGGCTGTTGCTTCTCAGGTTCCTGGTTAGCCAAGCAGTGTCAAGTGTGGGTTTCATCTTGTGGAGTGCGTTACTCCACAATCTTTGTGCCGCCATTGTCCTAGCATATCTTGCAGATGAGGCTTTGTGGCTGGGTTGGTGTTTATGTTCCTCTTCTGAGAGCCTGCAGAATACCTTTCTGTACCAAAGACGCTGGAACAAGGAGTGAAGCCTCTATGTAGGCATGGACTTGACATCTCCAAGCTCAGTGAGTAGTGTGGGTGAAGTGTTAAGGAATGGAGCCTTGGTGTCAGTTTGTGGGGAGTAGCCTATAGTCTTGACAATAGCCTGGATTTTTGGGGGACTCCATGGGGCCCTTTGGCCAACAACCCTTATTTTTCTATTTCCATCCACCATGACATATGTAATGTACAACTTAGCTTCCCTGTTCCTGGATTCCACATTCAATAGAGAGGATACAAATTCTGTTTTCCTCAAAAGCTGCCGTTTCATTTACAGAAGAAGCATTTTTAGCTTCTAGCATGTGTCGGTTGCACCTATATGTATGGAGACACCATCATGCAGGGCACAGAGTAAGAGCCATGACCTTGAACTCATCTCCTATGTCAACCCAATGATGCTTTCTCTTCAAGAATAAAATGATGATGTCATCATTCTAATCTTAGCCCTGTATATTTATTTACACCAATTCCATCTGGGATAGGTAGGGCCTCCTAGGAACTAGAATGAAATGTATATGGAAGGTCCACACACAAGTGCACACAAAAGTTTTATAACTGTCATTGTTTTATAATGAGTAAATATTGCTTTTGGAATAAGGGCAAGAAAGCATCCATTTAGAATTCTGTATGATATTTAATGTGCAGGAATGAAATAATCAGTTACAACAAATCCTGTCACCAGCAATGAGCATAGGTAGAACAAAAAGCTCTAAACTTGTTCTAGTCCTTGTGTGGGACTTGCACATGAATCCCCAGCTCTGAGCATCATTTATTCTAATTCTGTCTAAGCAGGGATTTAAGAAAAAGAAGCAAGTGACTTAGTCTATGTGTCAGAGGCCGGTCCCCTGCCAGATCATAGCTTGTCTCTTTGGGAAAGTAAAAACAGTCTGGAGATGCCGGGAGCTCTGTACAAAGAAACTTAGTTGTTCATTTTCTCATCTCACACCCTTCCTCTTAAAATCATTAAACCCTAATTAAACTTGAAATAACTTCAGAGGAAAGCAGATGTAGTAATTGTGGAGAGAGGGGAAGCTGTACTTCAGGGACTGGGGCCCTGCAGAGGCCTTCCTCCCCCCCACCCCCCCGACACTGTGACAACATGAAACTTGAAGTCCACACTACCTGATGGCAGCCAAGAGCCCCACAAATCCTGACAGTACAAATAGGACCTGGCAAATGTCACCTTCCCAGAGCTGCTCCCAAGTCTGTCTGCACCACAGAGGTCCAGGTGAGTTCATGGAGGTAAGATCTTCGATCCCCTCAGCTGTTTCAGGGAGAATTTCACTAAAGCAGAAGTCTCTCACTTTGCCTAAGCCAGGGAGTAGTTGAGAGGCTCTGTGATCCTCAGGATCTGCTTTCCTTCTGGCCCTGAGGAGGTAGGTCCATGGCTCCAGAAAGGGCAAAGGAGACTAGATCCTGGAGACAGAGAAATGGAACAGAAATGCTGAAGCATCACTATCCGCCTCAGGCTATGGGATCATGACAGAGCTCTGGCTAGGTCTTTGTATAAGGATTCCTCCTTTTTTTTTCTTTAAAGGAATCATTAGTATATAGAAGATTTTCTCATGTCTCTCAAACCCTGGAGACAATCAGGATGCACTCCTGTAACGTCAGCACTAGAGAGACTGAGACAAGGTAATTGTTGTTCAGGGCTAGCTGAACAACACTCCTGCACATAGGAGACTGTGTCTCCTATGTAAACTAGACAAAAAGAAAAACAAAATTTATTGTTTTCAGCCTCCATATTTGCCAGCATTGTGATTCCAACAGTATCACCAGCGTTTATAATATTGGTGCTTTTCACCTTTGGTGCATTTCAACTTTTCACATATTGGCATTTTTTTTTTTTTACAATTATATCATAACTCCTAATTTGAAGGTTTTTCTTTGATATCCATCCTTAGGCCCTTCCGTCTATTGCATAATATTATAATACTTATATCAGCTACAGTCTAGTATGCTTGGCAGGTTTGGAGAAATATAAACCACTAATTAACAGTTATCATTAGCATCTCGAGAATTCCTGCTATCAAGAATTGAGACTGTGAACTAGCACACCCTGAATAGCTCAACTTAATTTTATCCCAGTGCTAAGCAGAAAAGAGAAATAGTCTGTTTTGCTTTTGTTTGCTTTTTAGAAAACCAGGATGCATGGATGTAGCCTATGTCACGTTCCTGGGGTTTACTTCCAGACAAGGGACCATCCGTATTTGTAAACGCAAGTCCATCCTGTCTTTTAAATTAATTTCCTATTATATTCTCCAATATAATGTGAAAGATAAGTTGCCTCTCCCTCCTCTGAGAGTCCACTCCAGTAGAAGGGATCACTTATTAGATCAGAATCTGTTCTGAAATATGATTGAACTTTGGGGTGGAGAGAGAGAAGACCAGAAAAGTAGGAATCCCCAGGAAATCAAGCATTAAACAAACAGAAAAATGTTAATATTTTCCATCAAGATTTGATATGAATTATTGAAGGGATTTTTACAGATTCCAGCCTCTGAGTAAACACTGCATTTTTATTCTAAATTGTTAATGAATGCTGATGTGCTTGTTATTACTGTCTGGAGCATATTTGGGATGGTATAGTGATTCTAGGATGCACCAATAATACAGGCAATAATTACTCCTCCATCAGGGGAGCAGTTGAAAGGAAGTACCTGGCATTTCTAGAGTCATGAGTCAAATAAACCCAAACCTGGGAATACAGCTCGGTTCATGCAGGTCACAGGTGATACCATCAAGACATAGACAGTTAATACAATCCTGTAAGTTTCACAGGAATAAGGGAACAGAGGCATTACAAGTACTCAGTACACACAGACCCCTGAAATATTCAGTTTCCTCTCATTCTAGAAAAGATGCCCAAAGCTTACCATGAGTCCCTGAGAAATGAGAACGGAGCTCCTGAGCATGAAGAATAACATCCTGCCGAGATCTAAGGTTCTGGAATCAGCTCAGACTGATGCAGAACAAAGCAGCCTGCCTGATACACAGGTTGGAGAAGAATCAGGAGAAGCAGCTGCAAAGCAAACTGACAAACTGCTGCTCACAAGGCCCCATAGAGGCAAATGACACCGTGAACTCTGCGATGGGGGTCCCTGCTACACAGTAGCCCCAACCTACGGTACTGTAGGTAGAAAATACTGAGGAGTTGTAACTCAAAAACTTCACTCATTTCATAGCGGCACATAATACTTCATTAATCCCCTTCTCTTATCCACCTCATCATCATCCCCTCCTGGAGAGTGGATCCATGCTTCCTCAGATGACCTCAGGTCACTCACTGGAGTCACAAATGCCCTGAAGTCATAAACTGGGGTCACGGCTGTCTGCTACCCCCTCTCCTAGGAGGCACCACAGGGTTCTGCTAGACACATGCAACCTGGTAGGTACATGAATTTTTCAGCATATCTTTCTATGATTTAAATTTAACTGTCAGGCCCTATATGGAAAAGTTACATGATTTGATTTGACATTGAGGACTATCTTAAAACATGACTAGTGAACATTAATATGGAGAGAAGTCACGGAGTGGTCAATATAGGAACTTTTAAGATGTGGAAATAGAAGTTATAAAACTTTGAAGCCAAAGGCAAATCTAGAAATTGTTATATTAGTCAAGATCCAGATAAGAAAGGAATATCAAACAAAGGAGGAGACAGTGTGGAGGGTAAGGTACTAAATCTGAGATATGTTACAGGTGTTGACCCAGCCGGGATTCCCAGTGTGTGTGAGGTGATGTGGGGAAGGCACACAGATTCAGCACGAGCCTCAGGCTTTGGGAATCGGGTGGGGAAATATGATGAAACAGAATGAGAAACAGAGGAAGAAATGTTGGTTGGATAAACGTAGAGTTCAATTCAGCTAAGCTAAGAGTTAACTAGGAAAATCCAGGTATGAAGACATACAGACAGAAAGACAGACAGGGAGACAGACAGACAGACACACTCCACTTGACCAAGTCAACTTTGCTAGTGCACAGCTCAAAAATAAAAATCTCCATTAAAACTTTAGATTTTGAATAGCAGTTACCAAACTCATCCATCAGAGTACAATATCGCAGAGTCCACAGTGGGGAAAAAGGAGGCATTTCAAGGACCTAATCTGCACACATTACATGTGTCCATTGCTGCCTTATGCACACTAGAAAATGCCATTGTGCAAAGTGTGTATTTCAGATCCATGTCTAGCATTACTGATACTTTCTTGAAAGAGTCTTTACATCCTGGACACAAAGTTTTCTACCTAAGAAGGAGGAAATGGTTTTGAAGTTTATTAAGAAAATAATCTTCCTCTTAATGACTATGGTTGGCACTCTGGGGAACATTTCTGTTTCTGTGAATTATATGTTCAGTTGGTGGGGAGGCCCTGAGAGGAAACCCATACACCTTATTCTTATCCACTTGGCTTTTGCGAACATCATACTCCTCCTTGCAAAAGGATTGCCAAAGACAATAGCAACTTTTGGTTTGAGAAACTTCCTAGATGACATAGGCTGTAAGATCCTTATTTACCTGTCAAGGGTGGCCCGTGGTGTCTCCATCTGCACCAGCAGTCTCCTCACTGTGGTCCAGGCCATCATCATCAGTCCCAGAGCATCTGGGTGGAGGAGGCTCAGACCAAAGTCTGCATGGCACATCCTTCCATTCTTTTCATTCTTTTGGATGCTCAATGCTTTAATAAGTATGAACCTAATCCACTCCATCACAAGTACAAACCTGAATACATCACAGCTTAAGAATGAAGACAACTATTGTTATTTTATGCTAGAAAGTCAGAAAACAAAGTGGATTGTTCTTCCTCTCATGGTCCTGAGAGATGCTGTGTTTCAGGGTGCCATGGGAGGGGCCAGTGGCTACATGGTATCTCTTCTCCACAAGCACCACCAGCATGTCCTCTACCTTCAGAAGGCCAAGCTTCTCTACAGAACTCCCCCTGAGCTGAGAGCTGCTCAGAGTGTCCTCCTTCTGATGCTCTGTTTTCTTTCCTTCTATTGGATTAATTGTGCTTTTTCTCTATTTTTAAGTCTCTCTTTAGGGAACAATTCCTTGATGATAAATATCCAAGAATTTATGATCCTTGGTTATGCAACCTTTAGCCCGCTTGTGTTGATTCACAGGGATGGACTTCTGCCTGAGTGTTGGCATGCTCAGTGAGAGAATTCAGTAAATTATCTCTCTCATTCATCTGTTAATGAGTGTCAAAAAGCTTTCAGTTCTACAATATTGTGAATAAGACAAAATCCCACAGAACAGTTTAAGCATGTGTTTATTGTCAGACAATCTTCCTGGTAACTCAAGCCTTGAGTGGAGAGGGAGGGAGACTTTGGCAAATTATAGTGATACAGAAACCTCATTCTTTATATTGCCACCCTTTTGAAGGGACTTTATTGTTTTTAGCTTTTTTATATTTGTATTCATTTCTTGTGTATGAATAGTTTGCCTACATTAGGTATGTGTAACTTGTGCATGCTTGGTGCGTCTAGAGGCTGGATGAGACCATCTAATGCCCTGTTACTGACTGGAGTAAGACTTATGGTTCTGAATCAAAATGTGGTTGCTAGGAATTGAACCTGGATCCTCAGTGAAACCAGCTACTGTTTGTAAGTGAACCATCTCTCAAGCAGTGAGAAAATGACTTTAATTAGAATTTGTAAAATTGCCTTTTCTGTTACCATGACTGAAGCATGAAGATGAATTTGGTAAATTTTATCAAAATTTATAGTGATTTAATCCTGTTAGTCCAAGAAATTCCATATCTTGTACCCGATGCTGTGCTTGTGAAATGTTAGTACTACAAAGTTATTGGGGATTCCTCAAAGTGTCTTAAGATTTCATAGAAAAGATTTTACAGAACTTCGAAAGAATGATGTATACTGTGCAGTCAGTCACTAGATGATCAATGCATCAGTCACAACACTTGAATGAACAGAAAAGTATAATTGGTGTTGTATTTGTGAACATTCTCTGCAGGAAAAAACATTGTGTATATAGGACAAACATTTTATTACTCAACATAGAAACATGGGGCAATGTAGATCCACATAAAACCTGAGGAATTTAAAGAGAAATAAAGGATTCTAAACATACACACACAAAAAATGGAGTCAAATATGGCTTCTTGGTGACTGCCTTTTTTTTGGGTAGGCTTGGTGCTAGTGGCAAACAGAGGTTTGGTTCCTTTAAGAGGCAGCTTCCTGGCCCAGTGCTAGTGACAAACATGGGTGTGGCTCTTTCAAGGGGCCTGCCACTGGACATTTACATGGGGTTGATGAGCAGCTTGGCGACATCGTGGACCCAACAACTTCCCAGAGCTGGGGCAATAAAGGTGGCTCCCTCCAGTCCCTTGGCCATGAAGCCAGGCTCTCAGGGAACCAAGAGGGGAGGAGCCAGCTGCTAGTGCCATGAGCCAATGTATGCACTAAGCCGAGCAATGCCAGGCAACTAACATAGCAGTATAAAATTGGTCTCATGCAATCAAAGAATAATACAGATGCTCAGTAAAGACAGCTCCAGATGGACAAAACCTCTAAACGGGTTACAGTGTGTTTAAAAATATACATAGGCTTGGGAAAGAAAAGAGAAAGGATATATACAGTCATATAATAAAAAGAAGTTTAAAAACAATAAAGTATTTAAAAAGGGGTTAAGTGTAGCTGAAGTTTCCCTGATTCTGCCCGGATCCCACTGCCCTGTGGCCGCTTAGGCCCAAGTAAACACACAGAGGCTTATATTAATTAAAACTGCTCGGCCATTGGCTCAGGCTAACTATTGACTAGCTCTTACACTTAAATTAACCCATAATTCTTATTTATGTTTAGCCATGTGGCTTGGTACCTTTTCTCAGTTCTACCTTCACATCTTACTTCCTCTGTGTCTGCCTGGTGACCTCGAACTCTTCCCAGAATTCTCTTCTCTGCTTCTCCTGCCTATACTTCCTGCCTAGCTAATGACCAATCAGCATTTTATTTATTAAACAATCAGAGCAATACATTCACAGCATACAGAGTGATATACACAGCAGTAAATTAAAAAAAATAAATAAATAAAAATAAATAAGTCACATAAAGATGGGAACTACACAGAGTCTGGATCCTTCATGTTACTGTGTTTCCTTTAGATTTTCTGATTGCTAATGAAGAAATAACAGCTGCTAAGATGCATTGATTATGAAAACTGCTGGATTAAGCCAACCTATATATTTTCAAAACATCTTGACTTCAAAATGGAAATAAAAATGTTACTTTGGGAAGAGGTTATGCTTTTATTTCCACAGGAAGGGAGAGGCTGTAGATTCATTTCAGGTCCATATGGATCAATTAATTGGGAAGACCTTCTGAAAGTCCTGACTACAGACATAAAGAAATAAACATAGAAACCTACAAAACAAATAACGTATATTTTAGTTGCTCAAATATAAAGCAAAAAAAAAAAAAACACAAAACTTCTTTGGCTAATGTGTGCACAATGCACTGTATATACTTGTATTAATGCAGACATGTATGCTACTTTTAAAAGTTTATGTATTTTCAGAGCAAAGGGACCAGACACCAATAAAAAACCAGATGGCCCAGGTGATCAAGCATCTCAAAATGCCTCTGTTACAGTCTCCTCAGAATTCTGCATTCAAAACAGCTTCAAGACTGCTGGCTGACTGGGTCCAGCCTCACATACTAGCCATGACCTAACAATTATCCTTATTTTCTCAGAGTTCCCCCAAAGATACCAGTGCTGACAGACAACAGGAAGTAGTCTAGAGAATGAAGCCCACATTCCCAAGAGATGGAGTATGGGTGGGTTTTGGTTATTCAATGGATTATAAAAATTTTCATTGTTTAGGGGGGTTGGTTACAAGTTGTTATTGGTTATAGTCAGAAAAAAAGCTAAACAAAAGAGTTAAATTCAAAGATCTCTTTCTAATGGAAAAAAGGAACATTATATAGGAATAATAAGGCAAAAGGCGTAGATTATTGAATTTACTTTAATCCTAAAAACAACTATACATCTCAAAATACTTTACATTGTTATGGATTTTGGTATATTGCCAAAAATTTAAAGTTAATTTTTTATACTGTATATATGTTTCTACTCTTGTTTGGGGTATTGTGTTTATGCAGCTCATTTAAAATGTAATATATAATTAAGAAATACAGATTAATAGTCGTCTATAATAGTCAAATTTATAGTCATGTTAGGTATGTTTTCAAGGTCATACAGAGATATATTTAGATGGATAGTCTTCAAACACTTCAAAGACCTACAGAATATGGCATTAAATATGTTTAATAACCTATAACTTTTCATGACAATGAGACAGATACATCTGCTCCTGACAGCAGCAATTTGTTTCAAAAGAGGATGATGGGCATCAAAGAAACTGCATGTGGAGTTTGTTTTCTTTATGGCAAAAGCTAGCCATTTGGGCAAAGAAACTGCCTCTGCATCAGTTATTGACAGAATGCTGTCTGTTGTTGTTTGGTTTTGCTCTTTTGGGGGGGCTGCCATCTAGGTCACAAATAAATCATACACAGAGGCTTATTCTTACTTACAAATGCCCAACCTTAGCTTGGCTTGTTTCTTCCCACTTTTCCTGACTTTAAATTATCCCAGCTACCTTTTGCCTCTGGGCTTTTAACTTTTTCTTACTTCCATAACCTTATTTTGCTTCTTACTTTCTGGCTGGCTGTGTGCCCGAGTGGCCGGCCCCTAATGTCCTCTTTCTTTTCCTGCTCGTCCTTCTACTTTTTTTTCCTCCCAGATTTCTCCTTCTATTTATCCTCTCTGCCTGCTGGCCCTGCCTATTTCTCCTGCCTTGCTATTGGCCATTCAGTTTCTTATTAGACCATCAGATGTATCAGACAGGCACAGTAACACAGTTTCACAGAGTTAAACAAATAAAACATAAATAAAAGTAACACACCTTAAAATAATTTTCTACAACATTTCTCTCTTTTGGCCTAAATAGAAAGAAAAGTTTTCACTTTAACATAGTAAAATTATACACAACAAGAGCAGCTGTAAAGTAAGAATTACATTTACAATATCCTATTTGTAGTTAGTATATTCAGAGAAAATAATGGATTATCTATCCTATCTTAGTGAATCCAAAGTTTTACACTTAATTTACTTTCTATCATAACTAAGGAAAACTGCAACCATAACTATCTAGTCTTAACTCCATCAAAGACCCCAGAAGGATAATATTATTTCAGTAAACAAAAAGTGCATTGCAAGCAACTTCCAAAGCTCTAGAAATGACATCTGACTGTCTGGACATCACTCAAAGTTCCTTCTGCAACCTTGGGGAAACCATCTTCAGCCTACAGGCCTAGAGTATCAGGCAAACTTATCAGTGAAGCAGGAAACTTGAAGGACTGTCTTGTCTTGTATTGGCAAAGTTCATCAGTTGCTTTTCTCTGTGTCCAGAAGAATGTCTGAAAGACTTTTTGTGAAGCAGTAATTTTGAAAGACTGTCCTACCTTCTTTTGGCAAAGTTCATCAGTTTTTTTTCCTGTGTGCCTCGCATGTCCAGTCTGCACAGCACATTGTCAGCAGTCAAGGCAAGAACAGTTTCTTTGCTCAGTGGCTAACCTTGCCACAATGAAAGCAAACTCCGTAAGGAGTTTCTTCAATGCCCATCATCTTCTCTGAAGTAAATTGGTGCCGTCAGGTGTGGATGTGTCTTATTGTCATGAAAAACTTTAAGTTAACAAAACATTTTATTTTATTTTATTTTATTTTTTTTATTTTTTTTTATTTTTTGGTTTTTCGAGACAGGGTTTCTCTGTGTAGCTTTGCGCCTTTTCCTGGAACTCACTTGGTAGCCCAGGCTGACCTCGAACTCACAGAGATCCGCCTGGCTCTGCCTCCCGAGTGCTGGGATTAAAGGCGTGCGCCGCCGCCGCCCGGCTAACAAAACATTTTAAATGCCATATTCTATAGGTCTTTGAAGTATTTGAAGACCATCTATCTAAAATATATTTATTTAACCTAGAAAATATACCTAACATATCTACAAATTTGGTTGTTCTAAATGACTACTGATTTATGTTTCTTGATTATACTATATAGTTTATAATAATGCTTTAAAAAACTAGAACTTTACCTTACATTTTTAAATGAACTGCATAGGTACAATACCTTAAACAAGAGTAGAGACATATATACAATATGTGGTACCAAAAATGACCTTAAATTTGTATCAATAAAAATTCCTTTAAACAAGACTAGAAACATATATACAATACTTTAAAACAAAAAATGACCTTAAATTTGTATCAGTATACAAAAGTCCATACCAATACAAAATATTTGAGATTAACAGTTGTTCTTTAGTTTAAAGAAGATTCAATAATCTACCCTTTTATCTCATCATTCCTGTATTTCCCCAAATTATAATAAATATCCATAACCCATCAAATAACCAAAGACCACACACACCTCCAACTCTTGGGAATGTGAGCATAGTTTTCTCTATACTGGCTCCTGTTCTCTATGGACAAAATATCTTTAGGGCCCGAGAGAAAAATTTGAGATAATGAACAAGTCCAGGGAAGACCAGCAGTAACCTTTGCTGATAGACATCAACTGTCAAGATTCAAGAGGTCTCGCCTGATCAAACCTGATCTATAATAACTCTGAAGGAATCCACAGCCTCTCATCTCCTATGGAAACAAAAGCAAAATTTCTTCTCCAATGCATTTTTGATTTGAAAAATACATTTTTTGACTTTTTTAAAGTTAAGGCATTCCTAAAGCATCTGGATTAGTTCAAATTAGCAGTCCAGTTCACACTTCCATATTTCCTAGCAGCTGTCTTCTGCTTCTCATCAATCAATAAATTCAAAATCAACACAATGACATACAGGATCCAGAATACCTGTGTATTTCCCATCTTTATGTGGCTTATTATTTTTATATTACTTTACTTCTCCCTTAAATTTATGAATATACCTTTTTTTCTTTTCTTAAGCCTATGAACATTGTTAAACACACTATAACCTGTCTAGAGGTTTTTCCATTTGGACCTCTTTTATTGTATATCTTCAGCCTTTTTTGACCATGAGAGCAGAGCTTTAAACTGTGAACCTACACCTAGATCCTCTGTACATGGATCTCAGCTGGCCCTGCCTGCTTCTCAGTTTGTGAAAGCCAAGTGTGAGGTTTGCCTGACCAGGAACTGCATTCAACCTTCCTAGATCTCTAAAATGCTGATGCTTGCACTGTGGCAGGCATTTTTACTTAGAGTTTTGTTGCTACTTAACATATTGGCTGCTCAAGGGCTTGCCAGCAGGCAGAAACTCTTAAAGGAGCTGTATCCTTTTTTTTCCTCTTAGCTTTCTTAAGCCCTATGTGGAAATTCAACCATGTTGGGCTCCAAAATGTTGTTTTTGTTTTTGCTCTTTTATTGCTTTTTATTCACAAATAAATCACACACAGAGGCTTAGTCTTACTTATAAATGGCCAACCTTAGCTTGGCTTGTTTCTTTCCAGCTTTTTCTGACCTTAAATTATCCCAGCTACCTTTTGCCTCTGGGCTCTTACCTTTTTCTTACTTCTATAACCTTACTTTGCTTGTTACTCTGTGGCTTGTTGTGTGCTGGGTGACTGCCCCTGATATCCTCCTTCTTTTCTTGCTCCTGCTTCTTTTTTTCATCCCAGATTTCTCCTTCTATTTATCCTCTCTGCTTGCAGCCCTCCCTGTTTCTCCTGCCTTGCTATTAGCCATTCAGATCTTTATTAGACTATCAGGTGTTTTAGACAGGCACAGTAACATGGTTTTGCAGAGTTAAACAAATGTAACACACCTTAAAATAATATTCTCCAACAGCTGTCCAGACTAGACAACCAGGGCACAAGAAAGGCAACTGTCAAACTTTGCCAAGACAAGGTAGGACAGTCTTTCAAAATTCCCTGCTTCTCAAAAATGTCTGTCATATATACTAGGCCTGTAGTCAGAGTTAAATGCCCCAACATTAGAGAAGAACTTTGGGTGATTGTCCAGGCAGCCAGATGTCACTGTCATTAGATAACATTACACCCTTCTGGGGTCTTTCAGGGAATTAAACACTAAATAATTGGACTTAAAGTTTTTCTTAGTTATAATGAAAAGATAACTTAGGTTTAAAACTTTAGACTCACAAAGATAAGATATATAGTATTTTCTCTAAATTTGCCAAATATAAATGGACTGGATATTGTAACTGTAATTCTTACTTGATAACTATTTTTGTTGTATATAATTTTACCATGTTAAAGGTAAATCCTTCCTTTTAATTAGACAAAAAGAGGGAAATGTGGAATATTCTTCTACACTGTGTGAATGTATGTCACTGTGATTGGTTTAATCAAGAAGCTGACTGGCCAATAGTTGGACCGGTAGAGATCAGGAGGGACTGGCAGACAAAAAGAGAGCACGAAGAAGAAGGGGAGGAGTCTCGGGAGTTGTGAGGAGATGCAGAGGAAGAAGGAGATGAAGGTGCTCTACTGAGAACAGGTACTGAGCCTCATGGAAGAGCCAAGATAAGAAATAGGGGTTAATTTAAATGTAAAAGCTGGCAACAAGCCTGAGCTACTGGCTGAGCATTTATAATCAATAATAAGCCTCTGTGTGTGTATTTGGGGAGCTGCTGGTATAAAAGAGCTGATCAGCTATCTAGACAGAAAACTCTGCCCACATCTAACAATTGTACAATTTTATTTTCAATGATTATATCCACAACTATTTATCAGATGTGTCTCATCTGACTAAAACCTCTGTAACAGTTTGGGTTTTGGGTGCACCATGGCTCTACTTTACCATGATGAATAGGTTTTTTACTTCTTGATTGTACTCTATGTACAAAACAATTAAGTGAGCAATGTGTGAGTATTGCATTACGGTATACCTTATTAATTAACTTGTTTTTCTAAGATAAAGATTTATTTTTATTTATGTGTATGTGCCTGTGTGAGTGTATGCCACATTTGTACAGGTACTCACCAGGCCAGAAAGGGCACTGGGTCCCAAAGAGTAATAACTGCAGGTGGTCATGAGTCTTTGATGTGAGTGTTGGACAAGGAACCAGGATCCTCTGCAAGAGGGGCAGATCTCTTAACCATCCCTCCAGCTCCTTTACACATTTCTCATGTAAATGTGACTTGTTTGTAGGTAACAGCCATTGCTTCTCTTGGTCTCACACTCTTCTGTTACAGCCATTTTCTAGAAACTGACATAAAGGGCTGGATTAATGAACACTTTATCAGTCCAGCTAATTTGACCCTAAAGAAAATGACATAAGAACATGGAGAAGGAGTGAAGAAATGTGTGCTAAATCTGATTGATGAAGAGATTGTTCAACACTAAGACTAGACAGAGGGTCTGGAGAGATGACTCGTGGGTGAAAGCACCTACCGACAAGCCAGACAACCTGATCTATCTCTGAAGGGAGAAAACTGACTCCTACATGTTGTCCTCTGACTTCCACATGTGTGCTGTGACACACACACACACACACAAAATAAACTTTAAAGTAATTAAAAACTTTTTTAAAAGGGTAGACAGGAGATACATAATTGTTGATACAGCATGCCCAAGGATGGTCTGGATTCTGAGTGGCACATAGAGCTGCAATTTTCAATTTCCCCTTAAAAGTCAGAGTAGATTAGAGAAAAAAACAAAACAAAATCTTGATGAGAAGATAAATCAAAAATTTTAATTCATGATGGAAATAGTTTAGAATCTAAATAAGTAGAGGATTGTGAAGGCAACCTGGACATGTGACTCACTTGTGCCCTTCAGGTAATGTACATGAGATTTGACAACTGGAATTGGATTAGTATAAACATCTCAAACTTCATAATTTCTTTTTACTTTTCTTTTTTGTTTTATTGTTTTCGTTTTTTGAGACAGAGTCCCCTATTTCTATTTGCAGCCCTGGATATCCTGGAACATGCTCTATAGATCAAGCTGGCCTTGAGCTCACAGGGATCCATCTGCCCTTGCCTTCTGAGTGCTGGGATTAAGTGTTAGCCACCATGTCCAGCCGATGATTTCTTTACGTTGGATGAATTGCTCATCAGTAGCATGGAACTGTGGGACATTAGGATAATGAAATAAGTCAGCTACATGTAGACAAATACCACATGATTTTACTAATAAGTGGAGCCTAAATACAGAAGAGAACAGAGCCTTCAGTGTGTGGTGTGCAGCCTACAGCCCTCAGAAACTACCTCCATTTGTGAACCTGCTTGTGGCTGGTTCTTCCATATAATTAGAAATATGAATCTGTGGCTACTCAGAGCTTACCAGCCTTTACCTTCAAATTCTCCTTGTCATGTGACTTTTACCAAGGAAGACATTAAAAAGCATCTGTTCACCCCAGATAGGGTAAAAAGTGTGCAAAGAATTGGTTTCTTCAAGGTGGTGTTGAGTGAACCAGTTTCCTTGGATAAGTTGGGTACATCTTTATTTGTAGGTGCATGGAAGACATCAAGCTACATCTAGAAAGTCTGGTTCCAACATGGATGACAACCCCAAAAGAGCTGTACAGTAAAATATCCCAACCCTCAATCAGGCTTTCACCTCCTATATATCCCCCAAACAATATGCAGCTATGGCAGGAAGAGGTGAAGATGTGAAAACAGGCCCTGCCTCCCATCCCCCATGAGACTTGAACTGTCTCATTAACAGTATCATAAGGCAAGCTTCCTCTCTGCTGTTCTGTGTATATCATTGCTGAGGTTGTAGGCAAGGGTATTCTGTGGGACATACCTTAACTCTACTTCATGGTGGCCAATGGCCCTGTCACTCCTGAAGGAAAGAGATCTACCACAAAACTGCATTACTCCTCTGGTTCATACATTCTCCCCACTCCTTGCAAACTGCTCTCTTAATATCTTGAGATGCTGAATCCCAAGCCCAAGTGGGTCCCTGAGCTGGTTCATAGCTTGGAAATGTGGGTGGAGGACCAGTCTGGGGACCTTGGAAGATAGTTACAGAACATGTTTGGATTTCGTGTTGTGTGTTTTCTCAGCTCACATCCTTAGTTAATCCACAACAAGTGCTTGGATAACCTCTGAGCCAAACAGTGTAATGATTGTAGAGGAAGAAGAAAAGCTGCCACATGGGCCGAGACTCTGCAGAGTTTCCTGACACAGTGATGATAACAGCTGAAGTCTTTGTGCTGCTTCCTTGGAGCCAAGAACCGCAAGATCCTGAAAGTGCAATAAGACCTGGGACTCCTCACCCTGACAGGCTGACCCAGCACTCACCTTTGGGCTCAGCACAGCAAGGAGACCTTGAAACCCTTCAGTTCACTCTAGTGTGGTGCTAGCCTCGTCTGTGACAAGTTCTTACTATTTATCTCTAGGTAGTTTCTAAGTCATAATCCTCCTGCTGTAGTCTTCCTGGTGCTGGGAATGTGGACTTGCACTACCAGTGGTAAGGGCAGTCATTTTTTATCAAGCTATAAGTCTGTTTGGAGAAGTGTTGCTTTTTCTTTGTTTGCTTTTATTTATTTATTTTTTTTGAGACAGGGTCTCACTATGTCACCATGGCTGATAGAACTGGCCATGCAGACTCTAAAGCAATGATGTAATATTAACTGGGAAGCAGAAGAGGAAGGGTTCAGATCGGCTTTCCAGCTATTTAGAATATATGCAAATCTTAGGGACCCAAACGCACAGTTTCCTTTACGCTAACATACTGTCCCATATAAATATGCCTATATGGGAGACATGGTTCTTGGATGTGAAACAGTAACTTCCTCCCCATCTAGAAATCAGAAAATAAACTTGATCTGAGAGAGATCACAGTGACCCAGTTATTGACAAGGATGAGAGAAAAGATTGGTAAGACCAAAGGAAAACTAAAAACTGACTGCAGAAATTTTCCTAATCCCATGACAATACACAGCAGCAAGTTATTCTCCTTCTCTAATCTATCTTCAAAAGCATCCACACATATAGAACAAATCCATGCTTCCCTTAGAGGTCAGGAATCAAAACTCAGACCTCATAGTTAAGTGCCACCCCACAGTTCCTCTAGGGCACTCTCCTGCCTACACACAGTAGATTAATTAATTATTTTTTTGAACAAGAGACTTTTGGGGACAACTTTGAGTGGTTCAGCTTTAATTGTTTGATCATAAATGGAAAAATTATGCCGCTTGACATACTATTGAAGGCTAAAATGCCATTTAATACTAAAGCGCAGAATCCGTTTGAGGTTCAACTATAACCCAGGAAACATCAAAGCTCTGGAGCAAAGACACACAAGTTGGAATGAAAAAGGCAACCCCAGATGTCATCTTTATTACCAAAGGGGAGACATCAGGGAAAACTGAATCAAACTAAATGGAGAGAGAAGTGGCTGAGCAAGGAAAAGTGCTTGCTGCCTACCTGAGAGCCTGAGTTCCTTCCCAGAACCATGGTAGAGAGACAGAGCCAGTTCCTGGGTATTGACCTCCAACTTCCACACACACACACATAGTACATGTATGTGCCTATATATATACACACATGTACATAAAATGAGTAAATGTTTTAAAAGAAATAAAATCTGAGACACAGTAGAAGTTGCAACACCTGTAGAGTTGGAGATGTTAAAGAACTTGAAGAAAGAGATTCCCCGAGTGTCTGCAAATAGGCCATAGTTAAGATGCATTGATTGATTCCCTGGCATTTGGAATTGCATGATGGTAATATGATAGGATGAAACAGAATCAAATACGATAAATAAAATAATGAAAATAAGAAATAACTCCACAAGTTAAGAAAAAATTTAGGTTGTCTTCAAGCATCTTGAGCGTGACCATGGACAGAATAAACAAGGATTCAATTTGATTTTTCCACTATGGGGCTCAAACAGCATGGTTAGAAAATTTAGATATTTGTTCTGTGTTGCACAATATTCCTTTACATTGTGTGAGTATGTGTCACTGTGATTGGTTTAATAAAGAGCTAAATGACCAATAGCTAGTCAGAAAAAGGTTAGGTGGGACTTCTGACTACAGAAAAGACTCAGAGAGGAAGAAGGTTGGAGTTGCCAGCCAGATTCAGAGGAAGCAGGACGTGCAGGAGGAGAGGTAAAAGCCACAAGCCACATGACAGCATGCAGATTAATAGAAATGGGTTAATTTAAGTTATAAGTGCTAGTTAGAAACAAGCCTAAGCTAAGGCCAAGCTTTCATAATTCATGTGAAGTCTCCATGTCGTTGTTTGTGAGTTGGCTAGAGGGACAGAGAAAGACCCGTTACAGTTCTGTAATAGAAATGTGGTGATTTGAATAAGAATGGCCCTCACAGGCTCACATATTTGATTGGTTAGTCAACATGGCAGGACACTATTTGAGCAGGATTAGGAGCTGTGGCCTTGTTGAGGGAAATGTGGCACCAGGGTTGAGCTTGGAGGTTTCAAAAGCCCACCCCTGACCCAATCTCTGTCCCTTCTCTCTCTCTGTGTCTTTCTGTCTCGTCTCTGTCTCTCCCTCTGTTTCCAGATTAGGAGGTAACTCTCAGCTTCTGCTCCAGCTGGGAGTGCCACCATGCTCCCACCTTGCCCCCCAAATGGTGATAATGAACTAACCTTCTAAAACTGCAAACACCCTCCAGTTAAATGTTTCCTTTTAGAAGAGCTGCCTTGCTCATGGTGTCTTGTCATACAACATCCCAACTCACACATTAAAATGCAATAAATTATCAATGTTAACTTTATTATTGCACTTCCTTAATAGAGACAATTGTTATCCAATATAAGTGGTTTGGAAAAAGAGATCTACTAGAAGAAACTGGAGCCAGAGATATTGGATTCAAATTTCACTTCTGCACTTTCTATTTATTTATCTAGGTTTTGTGTGTGTGTGTGTGTGTGTGTGTGTGTGTGTGTGTGTGTGTGTGTTTACAGCTGGTGCTGGGATAAATGCAGAATCTTGCATTGCACATGCTAAACACAGAATTATATATCTCAATCTCCAAGTCACCTTTTAAAAAGCTTTTAAGAAGATTTATTTACATTGTGTGTATCTCTGTGTGGATGCCCACCTGTCATGGTATGTATGGAGGCCAGAGGACAGTTTTCGGGAGTCAGTTTTCTCCTTCTACTGGGTGGGTCCTGGATATTAAACTCAAGTCCTCAGGCTTGGCAGCAGGTTCCTCTACCTCAGAGTCATCTTGATGGCCCCATGTCTCCTCTTACACTGAAAGGTTACTGCTAATTATGTAAAAAAAAAAAAAGCTATAATAGTACTGAATTTATGATGATATATAAAATGAAGGTCCTTATTTATAAGGTATACAAAATAAAAATCTTAAAGTTAAAATGAATTTTATTTTAAATTAGCCTCATTACATCATAATTAAACTCATAGGAAGACAGAGGAAATATGATTGACAAATGTCGATGATTATAAAACGTACTCTCTGCAATTTGTCTAGTTATGAGGTACTGCAGTAACCACTGCCCACTTCAGAGAGAAGCTTCTGTGACTAAAGCTTATGGCAGCAGCAATCTATGGGCATAAACGTAAGTTTCCAGAACTCATTTTGTCATTTGACAGGCCATCATGTCCATTTTGCAAAACAACAGGTGTACCTTTCCTGCTAGGGCTGTGAGCATCCCACTCACCTCTGCCACAGGCTTCGGTCCAGGTTTACGGCATCAGATGTGAATTCCTCCCTGTATTTGGGGTTTCAAGTCCAACCAGAAAGTGTCTGGTTACTTCCACATCAGTCATGCCTTTATCGCAGCAGTGGGCAGGTACTGTGTGTCAGGTTGCTAGTGCAGCATGCATGGTCTGCAGATATGGACAAATGGGGCCACAGAAACTGGATATCCACATGTAGAAGAAAAGAGCTAGGTCTATATAGCCTGCCTTTCACAAGACCTGACTCTCAGTGGACCAAAGACTTTAAGGTGAGACAAGGAACTAAAAAGTGTCAGAGGAAATGTAGAGAAAGACATCCAAGATCTAAACATAGGCAAGGCTGTTCTCAATGAGACTCCAGTTGTTCAGGAAACAAGACAATTGATAAATGGGAATTTAGGAACTTAAAAATCTTCTGTACCACTAAACAGTAGTTAATCAAGTGAAAGACAGACTACAGACAGAGAAAACCTTGGCAAGCCAAGCATTTGACCGCTTTGTGCATTTAGAGGGTGTAGTCCTTAGTGCCCGAATCTCTGCGGCCAGCCCCAACTCTGCAAATCTGCCTTCCTGAGATGTTCATTAAGTTTTCCACCGAAGACTATGAGTCCTGATTGTCAGAAGTGTATTCATCTCTGAGACACTCCTTCACACCTGCCCAGGTCTCTTTTGCTTTGGTGTCGGTAGCATCCCTGGATGACATTTCATTGGATGCTTGGGGAGGTCTGAGTCGCTGCTGTTCTGTTTGATGTCTGTTGTATAGCTCTGCTTGGTGGCATCACCGTTCATGTCCGTCATCCAGGCCAGAAGACATTCTTCACATTGGTCACCTTAAAGACATATTATCTTATCCTTACCACTCTTCTTATTCTTGCTTTTATCACCAGCTTTTGCCTCAGTCACAGGAACCCACTTCATAAGAACATGTCACCAATGGTCACTCACTTTTTATCTATTTGTGCACTTTCTCAACTTTCATGACCCTCTTGACATCACCTCTGGTAAGGATCTCCTTCTCGTCTGGAACCTAGCTACCTGACAAAGTCCTCACTGAGATAGAAAGCCTGGGATGCACACCGGGGTCCTGCTTGTGCTCCGTGGCAGCTACAGTCACATCCATCCAAGTATTTGGTGACCAAACTCTCAGGTCTTCGATGTGTCTGGACTCATCTTGTGTTTATTCTTACCAAATTGATGTGTTGGAACCGAGCAATGCCAGACAACTACTATCTTGAGATTATGGTACGGAAGGGGTTAGCTTCTTTCTGGTCAGCAAGCTCATCTCAGATAAAGGATATCCCTGTCTTACAAGGTGGCACTGAAAATTCATAAACCCTGGTTGGGGAGGCGGCTCAGTGGCTAAGGTGCTTTCCTTGCAAGCTTGAGTGCTAACTCACTCAAATGCCTGGCGGGGTGGCAGCCTACCTGTAATTCCAGCCTTGGAAGCCAGGGGCAGGCTAGCCCTAGAGGAAGCTGGGTAGTGAAGTTAACTATTTTGGTGAGCTCTGTGTTTGCTTGAAAGATCCTGACTCAGTAAAATGGAAGATGGAGGATGATTCCTGACACCAACCTCAGTCTCATGCATGCAGGTGAGCACAAATGTGCATACACACCACTACACACACACACACACACACACACACACACACACACACAGAGAGAGAGAGAGAGAGAGAGAGAGAGAGAGAGAGAGAGAGAGAGAGAGGTGCCGATCCAATCATAAAGATATACATGCAGCCACACATGAAAAATGGAAACTGCTGTTCTTTAAGGAAATTAGGAAACAAACTGACAAAGCCAAAGAAACCAACCAAAAGGCTTTCTCTCCCCCTCTCCATTTCTGTGGCAATGTTACGATGTATAACAGAAAGAAAATGCAGGAAAGGGGGGGGAGGGGCAAGTTCCTCCTCTGAGAGTCCCAGGGCTTCAGCCTTCCCCCCTGCAAGACTGGGAATGACTCCTGGGCAAATGTCATTTCTTTGGGTTTATTGTATCGTGTAGATGAATTTCCAAATGGTCTTATTAAATAAAAACACAGAGCCAAATATAGGGGTGAAAGCCTTAGAGCAGAGAAATAGGAAAAGCCACCAGCCAACCTTATCTCACCAGCTCTGCAGCTTCCAAATGCCATGACTTCCTGTCTACCCGCATCTTTGTTGCCTTGCTGTTTTGCCCTCTCATTGGCTATCTTAGCCCAGCTACCTCACTTCCTCTTCCTACACAGCTCTATCAATTTCTGTCTGTCTGTATAGACCTCCAGGTCTCTATGGTTGGCACTGGGATTAAAGGTGTGTGTCACCACGCTTGGCTCTGTTCCCTAGTGTGGCCTTGAACACATAGAGACCCTGCCTGCTAAGTGATAGGATTAAGGGCATGTGCTACAGCTGCCTGACTTTTGTGTTTACTTAAAGTGGCTTGCTATTTCCTCTGATCTCCAGACAAATTTTATTTATTAACATAAAAATAAAATATCACCACATTTAAGCACAAATAAAATATCAACACAGTATCAATACTATGATAGTGAAATAGAGGGGACAAATATCTCTCTTTAAAATATCTGCTCTCCTCCCAGGACAGTTACACTCTGACACCTTTTTTTCTGTTGTTCTTCTGCTCATGGCTCCTGGGAGAGCCCATGACAAAAAGGAAGTGCTGGGGTATTTCCCTTCATGATAACCATGGAAGCTCATTGAGGGGATATAAATGTGGACAATTGTTACTTGTTTCTTCTTAATTTGCAGTTCTAGCTTCCTGGCAACAGAATCACCTCCAGTTCTTTCCCCAAGGGAGCAAGAGATCTAAAACCGAGTGATGGGTGGGCACAGCGGGGTGGTAGACAGGTGGGCACAGCGGGGTGGGAGACAGGTGGGCACAGTGGGGTGGGAGGCAGGTAAGGATCTGTCCTTTCAGCTTTCTAGACTCCTTGAGTAGGGCCTAGATTCCCTAGAATGAATTTTGTAAAAAATAATGCAAACTTACTTTTAATAGACTTGATTAACTTAGTGATTTGATATGTTAGAACATTAGGACACAACAATCAGTAATATACATATACATATACATTATATATAGATTATATATATGTATACATATATATAGCATGGAGAAATGGGTGTAAGCAGTAACTGATAACCAGTTTGTCAGGGTAACTCTCATCATTTAGCAATAACAACATCCCTCCTGATCAGGACAAAGGGGCTGAGAAGAGCAGAGCCAAGTTTTAGAACTAGCCTAACATTTAGCATTATACAAGCTTATATCAAGGTAGTAAAAGGTTTCAAGTTTAGGGTCAAAGGAGGTTTAGGAAGGCAATGAAGTGACTTATTGTTTGAGGGTAAGACGTTTATTAGAGTTAATAACACTGAGGACAGACAGCAGCATGCAGGGGCTCTGAAGCAAGATCTGGCTCACAGGCACATTGCCTCTCCTCACCTCCATTAACCTAATTTGTTTTCCTTCTCTGGCTTTGGGAAAAAATTCGATACTAATTTCTCCAGCGTTTTCCCCAGTGCTAAGGAGAAGCAAAATGTCCCATGACAGGGATGGAGGAATAGGAAGAAGATGGTAAGAATCTGATTTCTACCTGCCTAGAAACCCTGAACTAGTCTTAAGATTGTGCAGTGCTAGACTTTTTAAGGAAAGAAAATATATTATTATAATATTTAATTTAATGTTGTGATACTTTAGGACATTTAAGCAAATGGCAGTTTGGTGGGGAATGCCTGTAACACCAGCATTTGGAATTCCAAAGTATCTCAAGGTGAGCCTGGGCACTGACTGCCAGGTCAGCCTATGCTCCATAGTGAGCATTACGTCCCCCAGCTCTAAAATTCATCATGGCAAAGCAGTTTACAATATACACACCTTTAGCTCATAGAGAATATGTGTAGAATGTAATTTCTATGCTTCTCAGTGAACATGCAAGACATTAGGAACACGGATGTCTCTGCTAATCAGAACATAGGGGCTAAAACCAGCATAACCAAGTTCTAAAAATGTTTTAATATTCAGTGAAAGAGAATCGTGGGTCACTGTGAAACCAGTGTGAAAGGAGAGAATGAAATCTATCCAATAGAAGAAAAGAAAGCAGGACATTAGAATGAGAACACTCCATGTAGCTCTGATTTCTGGAGGGGAATTGTTTTCAGACCTGGAGCTGTGAAGGTAGAGGACTCGCTTGTGATGTTTATAAAGATGGAGAGCCATGGACCCACTGCTCCAGCCCATCAGACTCTGAAAGGTGACATCACGAAGAGTCATGAGAGACAGGAAAAGCCACTTGATTATATATCTTGATTGCAGCATATAGCAATGGCCAATGAATGTTCCAGATGTAGACATGTTCAAGCCACCACCTGCTTTGATGTAGCAGAGCAAGTTGGAGCTTATGAGAACATTAACAATCCAAAAGAGGAGGAGAAAGGGAAGAACTTGCCATGAGGTCTGTGGTTTTAGCTTTCTCCAAAGGATTGTCCCGGGACTGATGGTGACAGCCTGGACCACGCTGAGGAGACAGGTGGTACAGATGGAGAGGCCCCGGGCTGTCCTTGCCAGATAAACCACAGCTTTACAGCCAGTATCGCCGAGGAAGTTTCTGAAATAAAACACTGTGGCTATGTCTCTGATTCCCGTGGTACAAATAATGATCATATTAGAAAATGCCAAGTGGATGATAATAAGGTCCACAGGCTTTTTCTCAGTGCCCAAGATAGACGTGTATACATGTCTTGCAAATATTAGGATATTTCCCACAATTCCAGGTCCAGCAAGAGAAAGGAAGATTACCGTGTGGAGAATGTTATTCCACTTCATCTTCTGACTTCATGCACAGTGCTAGGGAAAATCATTTGAGAAATACATGTAAGATTTTCTCTGTTTATTCTGATGAAAATAATGATATCAATTATGTAAACACATATGGTTCTTTCCTTGATGGTGCCTGATCATATTCTTTATTTTCCTGGTTTGTCTGTTTTTCCATTCACACAGAAGTGGTGCTAGCTACAATCAGGGCATAAACTTCATTAATGCTGCTTTCACAAAGACCCTTCTTTGAATTCCTTCATCCTTCATCCACAGTCACATGACCATGCTCTTCCCAGACAAAAGCTAAATGTATGGCATCACTTTGTCAGTTTTCCAAACAACACAGTCCTGACAGGCCTCTTCCTTTTCTCTCCTCACCCAGTTTGACCTCAGGCTCCTGGACTGTGCTGGCTCCTTATCCTGGTCCTCTTCACTGCCCACATGCAACTATCACCTGATTGTTGAACTAATAAAAAGCTTGCAGCTTCTCAGAAAGCTGTTCTTGGTCAAGTGGTCCAGTTTCTCAGGGGATATGATATGGTATTCTCCTCTTCCCAAACCCTTTGATCATAAATTATACAGTTGTTAGTGAGTTAGTGGGCCATGAAAGTCTAGATCACTGGCCTCAATGTGGGGCTGCGTGTGATTAAAAGTTGTGTTCCCAATCAGCATGGGTAGAATCATACTGAAGACAATTCCCTGTTTACTCCTATTAATCCTGTTTTTTTCTCTTTCTTTTGTGAACACTGCCCCCCCAAAAAAAAAAAAAAACACCAGGAAACTGTTCCTGTAGCATCTTAACAAAGGCATGTCTTGCTGATTGTTTTAAGGTTAGTTCAGTTTAGTGATATTCTCAGTCAGAAATCCCCCAGCCTGCGAGTCCTCCCCAATCTCTCACACTGTGATTGTCACCATTTTAGGAACAGTATCTTTTTCTCTGTTGTTTTTTTTTTATTTTGTTTACTGCAGTCAAAATGAGGCCTTTGAAGCAGAAACCTATTCCATTTGTTTCATCCTCCACAAAACACATAGAACTTCACATGATAACTTTAATTTCTGTCTGTCCTCAATAATTTGACACCTTGTTCACATCAAAATCAGTTCTGAATTACTTTGAACCTCTCCCAAGCAAATGTTAGCATTCACCCTTACCTTTCCACAGGACTATGTGCTGTATCCACAGCTGATCTTTGCCAGTTATCATGCCTTATTGAACCCTGCTTAGAGTTTCATCTCTTACGTTTTCCCTGCTCTCAGAAAGCTGTTGCCTGTGTACGAGCTCCCTTCCTGCACTGGGCAATGAGCAGGCCCCAGAGACACTGGCTCTGTATGTAGTTTATAAGTATTGGCATAATACCTGCTCAAAAAGTTTGTAGGTTGCTCAATGAAACTGTTGGTTTTAAAACGCACTTTAATCACAGAGATGAACTGACAGAGGAATTTTGAGAAACGTTTGAACTGGGCTCTTTCATCAAGGTTGATAAAGCCGAGTACCCTCCAGAGTCTGTTCTGTCTGGGTGGCACACTCGGTAAGTGTTTAGCTCTTCCTCACTTGTGCAGTGATGTGAGCTTTCAGGCTTCACACAGTTTAGTGATGGGCATGGGTTATCCTTTAAGAACTTGCCAACGATGCTTTAGTTTCTCTTGAAATCCTTCTGTACTGAACTGCTTATCATTTGATACCTTTTCAGATGTACCTACGTGATCTCCAAGATGCCAAAAGCAAAATTTATAACCATGAAATTGTCTTTGATTTCATGTTTCACAGTGTCAGAACTTAATTAGAAAAATTACTCTCTCTCTCTCTCCCTCTCCCTCTCCCTCTCTCTCTCTCTCTCTCTCTCTCTCTCACACACACACACACACACACACACACACACATACACACACACACACACACACACACACGTCTATTCCAGGGTGATTGGGAATATACATTTATATACATCTTCATATGCATATTTAATATGCTTTCTCAACCATCACTCCTCCAGCATGTAAGAAATAGCAAAGAGCATCCTGTGTGAAACTAATCAAACCAGGGTTTTCCTTCAGAAATAGATCATGGACTCTAGGGGCAGATGCAAGTTCCAGACACATGAAAGAGAAATCAGTAAATTAGAGAAAGATTATTGCAAAATCAACAAGCTTTGTGACCAGCTATCCTGTCTGTCAGACCCCGCCTTTCTACCCGCTCTACTCCTGGCTTTGAACATTTAGCTTGGCCCCTTTAAGGCTCTCTAATGTAGGAATGATGCTTGGCACCACTCACGTGTTGTGAGAATTCGCTGGAGCAGAGGCGCTAGTGCTTAGGACGTGCCTGCCGAGTGTTAAACACTCTAACAGCACTGTTCTATGGGTTTGTGCCATGTCACTTTCCCCCACGATTCTCTGCACTTGCACACCATGTGATGGTTTGAGTCTGGACAGGGAAGCTTCGGGAACAATAAAACCACAACAAAGAAGGGCAAAGCCCCCCCCCCCCGCCCCCCAGAAGCTAAAGAGCCCCAGATCTCAGATACTGTTAAGCAGAACCCTTCACTCCTGTGAGGACAAACACACAAACTGGAGACTGCAGAGAGGAAAAGCTCCTCACACTCAGGCTGAGATCTCAGCCCATGTCTCCTAGACCTGCCTGGGCTGTCATGAGCGTCTCTGGCCCAGAGCACCCCACGCAGCTGCACAAGGCTCGCTCATGGACGTGGAAACTTTTCTGCATGGCAGGTGGGAATGAGAGACTACTTTTTCCCTGGATCTTGTCACCTTCCTCTTTCACAGCGACAGAGGAGCCCAGACCCTTCTCTTCAGCCGCCTTCTCTCCCCATCCTACCTCACAGCATCTCTGTCAGGGGGAAAGGCAGCTTCAGTCCACCGTGACGGGATGGAACACTAACCTGCGGCGTCTGTGTGGGGCTCAGGGTGGGTGTTCGCACAGCACAGCCAGGCCCTGTTTGTCACCCTGGCCCTGTGTTCCCAGCAACCGTCACTGCTGTTAGGATGTCACCATCAAGACTTCCCTTCTCCAGGGGAAAAGGGCTCCTTATGAACCTCTCCATCCTGGATGCCACCTCTGCGCTCTCCCTGGAGCCCTGCCATTTGCTGAGGCAGAAACTTTCTGTTACTAATTACAGTCCCCGTGTGGTGACGAGGAGGGCTGTGAGGATGAACAGCACCCCACCCCGAGTTTCCTGGCTCCTGGGAATTAAGTATCTAGCATACGTGGTACACATACATATATGCCGGCAAAACACACAGATAAAATGATAAATAAAAGATAAGATAAAATGAATCAATCTAATAAAAAAAATAAAGGTTTAAAGAAAAATACAAAGAAGCTCAGTAACACCATGAACAAAAGTTGTTCAGGGTCCGAATCAGTGGCTGGTCGTCAGGTGTGGTGTTCGGGGTGAGACAGCAGGGGACCTTTTGGAGGTCTGTCTGTCTGTTTCTTGCTCTGAGTACTGACTCTATAGAGGAGTCAGCTCCCTCCTGGCTGAGTTCTCCATTTCTCCTCCTGTTTGTATGTAGTTGTATGTAGTTTGTATGTAGGTAGAGGTTCACTGTCAAGCAATGGACTTCTGTCTCTTGATGACCAGATTGTTCAGTTATTGTCCAGATCCCGTGGAGAAGGGTCATGTATAATTAACTTGAAGGACGACACATCAGTTCTGGGTCTCTAACAGCAGCTTCAGAAATGAAGTTTAGTTCTCACTTGCCCTCAGACAGCAGAGCAGATCCAAGGAGAGAGCACTGGACTCACCATCCATACAGTCACCCCTGCAGAGTGGCTTAGCTCATACTCCCCTCCTCCATCACTCCTTTCCCTCCTTCCCAGGGCCCATCTACTTCCTGGTGTGAAGGAACACACTGAGTGGTCATATTGAACTAGTACTCAGGAGACTTTTTTCTCCAGTCACAGGAGTGTGTCTTGTGTCAGCTGAGGTGGATAAGTTAGGTGGAGGGTGTAGCTAGGGTTTTCCTGCCTGGCCCACAGTTAGGACAAATCTTTCTCACCTGCCGATCCCACAGCCGTTCAGTCCCAACCAAGTAAACACAGAGACTTATATTGGTTACAAACTGTATGGCCGTACCAGGCTTCTTGCTAACTGTTCTTACAGCTTAAATTAATCCATTTCTATATATCTATACCTTGCTATGATGTTTGTCATCATGGCAGCTGGCAGTGTCTCTGACTCAGCCTTCCACTTTCCAGCTTTATTCTCCTCCTTGTCCTGCCTATACTTCCTGCCTGGCTACTGGCCAATCAGTGTTTTATTTACCAACCAATCAGAGGAACACACTTGCCATACAGAACATCCCACAGCAGGGGGGTAGAAGAGAAGAGGGCTCCTAGTCTTGCCCGGAGACACCCTGTGCTGTCTAAGCCCTGGATCTGTCTTTTACTCTCCTGAAAGGGAGGCTCTGGCCTCTCTGCTGCATCAGCCTGTGTTTTACTGAGACTTAGGATCGATCACCCATGGACTGCTGGGGGTTGCTGTACAGACACATTCTCTCCTTTTATTCTTCTTCAATCTTAGGTGTACCTAACTGTGAGTTAGGGCTCTCTCTAAATTTAGGGGTGTGTGTGTGTGTGTGTGTGTGTGTGTGTGTGTGTGTGTGTGTGTGAGAGAGAGAGAGAGAGAGAGAGAGAGAGAGAGAGAGAGAGAGAGAGAAATCACTATATATTGTATGCAGAGCTCACGTGTATCCTCTCCCTTTAGTGTGTAGGATATAAACTCTCCCAGCCTGTGGCTTCCAAGGTCTTCACTCTTGATCATAAAGAGTTCTTGAAAGTTGTGGTCATGCTCATTTCTGTATTGCTGCCTCAATATAGGATAGTGTAGTAGTCCTTAAACTTTCGTACAATCCCTGATGTTTTTCTGCTTATACATTTAGTTTTTTGGGTAACAGTTCTCACTGCTTTTAACTTGGCTTATTGAGTTTTCCATTTCTAATGTTTCTGTTTATTGATGAATTTTTTTGCTAAACATCTAATCTGTGCTGCTGACTTTCTGGTTTACATCCTGAATGTACTGAATGGTCTTTCATCCTGAATCCTCTTTAAGGTCATTGATCATTTGAAAAACACCTTTTTTTTTTGTTGTCCAGTATATCAAATATTTCATTACTTTCATGTATAGTATAATATGTGTGAAGATAGGGAGACTCCCAGGGTGGACTCATAAAATTGTCATTTAAAACCAATCCACTGGAGCCCAGAAACTCACTGAAATCAGTTGAATAAATTTTCTAAACATGGAGTCTTGGACTGGGGTTCTGGCTGTGCATAGCTGTCAGTGCAGAAGGTTGTCCAAATATTCCATTAATAGAGGGGAAATGCTGCAGATTCGGCCACTGAAGTGCAGCTTTCCTTATTCCTCCGTAACTGTTACGTTCACTTGGCTCAGAAGTTATCCCAGCAGTCGAGTTTCTGTAACCAGTTTCAGGTTTCTCCAGACCCGCCCTCCTCTGCCCACAGTGCCAAGCTATGACCCAGCCCAGGGACCCTCTTCTGAGTCACAGAGTAGGTGGTCACTGCCTCTTCCTCCTCGGGTCCTTCTTTAAACACTGGCACAAAACAGATATGGAGATTACTGAGGATTGTGTCTTCTGACTAAGTTCCAGCCAGGGATCTGGACAGATGAGAGTCACCTTGCTGTATCTACACCACAGGCACTTCAAGGTCATTGGTGTATTTGGTACTTTTATTCCTTGAACACTAAACTACAAATGGGACTCAAAATCTTGACTGGATTTGAGCCCAACCACCCCCACTTCAAAAAGCCAACAGCCTCATAAATAGCTTTAAGGAAACCTGTACAATTCACTGTTGTGGAATATTAGTTGAAGATGTGTTACATCTGTTTATGCTGTTGAATATTTGTTTACTGATGCAAAGATATGTTGCATTCTTTTATGTTGCATTTGTTTAACTCTGTGAAGCTGTATGACTTTGCCTGTTAAAACACCTGAATGGTCTAATAAAGAGTTGAACAGCCAATAGCTAGGCAGGAGAGGGATAAGCGGGGCTGGCAGACAGAGAGAATAAATACAAGAGCCGAAAGAAAAGGGGGGAGTGAGAAAAGGAGAAGGAGAGGAGGATGCCAGGGGTCAGCCACCCGGCCACCCGGCCACCCAGCCAGCCACAAGTAAGAAGGAAAGAAAGGTATATAGAATAGAGAGGGGTGAAATCCCAGAGACAAAAGTTAGATGGGATAATTTAAGAAAAACTGGCTAGAAATAAGCCAAACTAAGGCTGGGCATTTGTAAGTAAGAATAAGTCTCCATGTGTGATTTATCTGGGAGCTGGTTGGCAGGCCCCAAAGAGTCAAAGAATAAAGAAAAAAAAACTATAATTCATCTGTCTTAGGGATGCTTCTCTCTGTCACATACTGTCCCACCTAGGAGGGCCTTTCCATGTCAAGTACTGTAAACAACTGTGGGCACAGGGCTAACAGCACAGGTGAAAGGAACATATTTAATCCAGAAGTGAGAGCAGTGCTGGGCTGGCCTGGGAGGTGGCTTCTGGTCACTGGTCCTGTCCTGGGTGGAGCCTAGTCACTGTCTTTCAGATGTGAATCAATGAGCATTACTAAGTGATATATTTTGCACAAAAAAAGAGGCTAAAAACTCTTGTGCCATAAATAAAAGAATGAAGAACTCTGAGATCTACTGTCACACCCTCCAAGTGAACGTGAATTGGGCTTGGGATTCAGCATCTGAAGATTATTAAGAGAGCATTTTGAAGAAGGAGTAGGAGAATGTATGAACCAGAGGAGTAATGGAGTTTTGTGGTGGATCTCTTTCCTTCAGGAGTGACATGTCCTGTCTTAGTTAGGGTTACCTTGGCTGTGAAATAACATCATGACCAAAGCATGTTGGGAAGGTGTCACCACTTCAGAGGCTGGAGGACCCAATTCAGTTGAGCTGGTAAATGAAGCAATTGAAGTCATATGAGTAAAATTCATCTGAATTCAAGTTGTGTACAGTGACAAAGACAAGCTGAGTGTAGCTGGAGTTACCCTGTGTCCACCTGGCTCCACGGACCCGCAACCACTTATAAAAATAATCGCTCAGAAGCTTATATTAATTAAACTGCTTGGCCATTAGCTTAGGCCTACCACTGACTAGCTCTTACACTTAAACTCAGCCCATTTCTGTTAATTTATATGTCACCACATGTTCTGTGGCTTTACCTGTTGCCTTTACATGCTGCTCCCTGGACGGCAGGCTGGCGTCTCCTGACTCAGCTTTCCTATTCCCAGAATTCTCTTCTCTGCTTGTCCTGTCTATACTTCCTGCCTGGCTACTGGCCAATCAGCATTTTATTTATACAGAGCAATATCCACAGCACTTCCCCTTTTCTTTTTTTTTTCAAAAACGGAGGTTTTAACTTTAACGTAGTAAAATTACATATAACAAAACAATTATCAAGCAAGAATTACAGTTACAATATCTAGTCTATTTATAATATCTAGTCTATTTGTATTTGGCAAAATTAAAGATATCCTATTTATCCTATATTTGTGAGTCTAAGGTTTCATATCTAACTGACCTTTTATCATAACTAAGGAAATTATAACTATCTAGTCTTCAACTACATCAAAGACCTCAGAAGGATATAATATTACCTAAGAAATGGGAAAAGGATGCAAGCAACTTTCAGGAGTCTTGCAAGAGTAGACCGAGACAGCTGGCAGCCTGGACAGTCATCCAAAGTTCCTCTGTAAAGCTGGGGCATCTGTCTTCAGCCCACAGGCCTAGAGTCTCTCAGTCACTTCTCTCTGTGTCCTGTAGAATGTCTGGCAGTTTCCTCTGTGAAGCGGGAACCTGAAGGACTGTTTTGCCAAGCAAAGTTCAGTGGTCACCTTCCCATGGGTCCTGCATGTCCAGTCGATACATTTTTTTAAGCAGTCCAGGCAAGAACAGTTTCTTGCCCAAATGGTTATTTTTTTTCCAAGAAGAAGATAAACTCCATATGGAGTGTCTTTGATGCCTACCCTCCTCTCTGAAGTAAAATCAGTGATGCCAGAAACAGATATGTCTCACTGTCCACAAAGTCTAAATATTTTTTTTTTTTTGGTTTTTCAAGACAGGGTTTCTCTGTGTAGCTTTGGTGCCTTTCCTGGAACTCACTCTGTAGCCCAGGCTGGCCTCAAATTCACAGAGATCTGCCTGCCTCTGCCTCCCGAGTGCTGGGATTAAAGGTGTGCGCCACCACCATCCAGCTCAGAAAGTCTAAATTTTTAAAACATTTTAAATGCCATATTCTGTACATCTTTGAAGTGTTTGACGATTACCTACCTAATTGAATTATATCTATATATACCTAGAAAACTTAACATGACTATAAGTTTGACTATCATAGAAGACTAATTATTGATCTGTATTTTTTTAATTATGCAGTGGTAGCATACACCCTTAATCCAATCACATGGCAGGCAGAGTCTTCATGTGGTCAAGGACACAGCCAAACATGGTAACAGGAGCCTTTAATCCCAGTACCAACCATAGAGACCTGGAGGTCTGGATAGACAGGCAGTGACAAGGAAGTCATGTTGCTGGGCTTAGAGCCAATGAGAAGGCAGAACAGAAAGGCAATAAAAACACAAGTCAGGCAGGAAAAAGCTCTCTGGGGGAAGCTACTGCTGTTGGTAAGCTAAAGCTAGTTGTGGCTCTTGCTCTGATCTCTTTGGCTATTAACTCTGTATTTGGCTCTCTGTGTTTCTTATTTAATAAGACTGTTTAGAAATTCATCTACAGCTGAGGATGGCGGGAACATGTCCTTTAAACAAAGGACAGATTAAACATTTATATAATTATCAATAACAAACAAGCAATAGTAAGTAATGTAAAAGAAAACCCCTCCTTTTTGCCACACCCGGATGGAGCACAAAATCACATTCCAAGGACACTTCCGTGTGGTGAAGAAACTGAGACACGAGACTTTTCTCCTGTTTTCTTTGAGGGTTTCCATGAACACTCAGCATTCTCCCCAAATGACTCAACTCCTGGGCTGTGGTCTGACATCTCCCCTTTTTATGTTTTTAATTGCAGGATATCCAGTGGTTCTGGTTCGAGATGTAGTAGATAAATCTGTCATTTGATGCATGAGTATCCTACAGGTAAACAAATTATAAACATAATGTATAATATTAGACCAGTAAAAGTATTATATGTTATACTCTGAGGCCAAGAATGAGGACCAAACTACTTCTGGTACTATTAGTTACATTATTATATTTATCAGAAAAATCTACTGAATAGCTTGAAAAGAGACCCATATTATTGGCAGTTCTGGAATCTGGTAGATTTGCCCTTTTATAGGAATACAAATGTTATGATTGTCCTATGCAAATAGGAAGCGATTCAAATCTCAAAGCAAAATTAAACCCTGTCCCTTCTTCAGGTGAATGAATGATTCTATCACTGCCTCAAGGTCCAGTCATAAACACGGAGTCATTAGTGAAGAGAACAGGAGCTGGATCTATCTAATCCACAAGCTGAAGCAAAAGAGCCTGAGGAACATGTACATGCTCAGAGGCACTCACACAGCTAGCATCACCAGAAAAGAAATTCTCAGGCGACCCAGGGCCCCATGTGCTTCATAAATAACTTCTCCCTTGGTGCATAGGGCCTTAACTTGACCCCAGCGGACAGGCTTGAGTTCTGACGATAGAGTCGGAGTCGATATCTCCTTTCGCCCTTTGGCTGGAGGGTTGCTGTCTCTCTGGTGACTCCCACTGTCTCCTCACCCTCTGACATCGTCTTTGATGGTCTGGGGCCAGAGTAGCCAAAGAGGAATTCATGTTTCGGTGGATCCATCTGCAACGACAGATGCATATTTTCTCCCAATTTTCTTCAGCAAAGTCAGCTTCAAAGTCCCAATTTAAAAAAACAAAAACAAAAACAAAACCACATAGGCCTTTTTAAAGGTAGTTTGGTATGTTTTGTAGAGAAATGCCTTGAGCTCTTGAACATATACCACCTTGAGATAAAATTTTTAAAAATTAAGAGTAAAAAAGGAAAGTGCAATAATATCCCTTGGTGCCCCCTTTTTTATTCTTAAATAATTGTTGTTTTAATGTTCCAGGTGCTCTTTCACCTTTGCCCTGGCATTGAGGAGTATAAGAAATACTGTAAGATGGCTAATACTTCATTCCTTACGGATGTTTTTGAATTTTTTTTGCTACTATAGGCCGGCCCATTGTCAGTTCTTGTTGAAGTGGGCACTCCCACAGCAGCAAAAGTTTGTATATGGGAAGAGCACATGGCAGAAGCACTCTGAAGAGCGAGGTACAGCTGAAAAAAATTAGAACATGTGTCCGTGCAGAGGTGCAAGTGCAGCATCTGAGGTACAAAAGCAAAGTGAGTAGCATCCATTTGTTATAATTCACTAGTTTTTCCGTATCCAGGGTTAACTCCAGCTATATGACTCTGACAAGGTAAGGGAGCATAAAGAGGACATCCTTGCACAGTTGGCTCACCTGTTTGAGCGGGAGGTGGTATTTATTGTCCATGAAGTTTATCGGCATCGGTGTGTGGTGTCGGTGCTCCTATTCTGGAGAGGTAAAAATCGGACAGGTTAGTGCATTAGCTTGCTCATTTCCATCTGTAATAAAACGAGGAAGGTTAGAGTGTGCACGAAAATTGGTAATAAACAAAAGGACATGTGTGGATTTTAACTAGATGTTGTAGCTCCTGTCGTAATGAGAGCAGAACAGGATGCGAAGACAAAATGGATGCAGTTTCCACCACTGGGAATAATCCTACAACATGAGCAGAATATAAAACAGTATTTAAGGGCTTATGAATTAACTGTAGTAGGTTAATCAAAACAGCCAATCCTATCTGTTGGGCTAAGGTAAAAGAAATACTAATAGATTGATTATTATTTGGATCATGAATTCCTCTTATACTGTTGGATGAGCCATCAGTAAAGTAAGTGTCTGCCTGTAGAATGGGAAAAGATTAAACAAGTTTCGTAATTAGAAATTTAGTTTTTATGAGCAAATCCCATAGTTTAACAACCAGATAATGATTTCCTGCCCTTCCATAGTAAGGGCAAATAAGATCTGAAAATCCATAGAGTTCTGTAGCACTCTTAAAGATGGATGTTAATTAAAGGTAACATAATACAGCAAAGGATCAAATCCATATAATTGTTGATGTTGGGTCCTCCTCTGATTTACTAATTGAGCAAGAACAGTAAGGTATGCGGTTAGTATTAATTTTATAGCCCTTACGGTGTAAATAAGTTCATTGCAAAGGCTTATCCTCTTGTGCTATAATACCTGTGGGAGACAATTTAGTGGGGAAAATAACTAAGTTTTAAGGCAGTGAAGGATTCACACGATACACAGATGCCTCTTTTAGCCCTGATTTAAATAGCCTAGTTCTTCCTTTGCCTCTCAAGATAATATGTGAGGACTATTCAATGCACTTTCTCCTACTCAAGGTTTAAATAGATTGGTTAGTGCATAATTAGATATTCTTAAAGTAGGATGTAGCCAATTAATATTCCCTATTAATTTCTGAAAGTCTTTAACTTTTTAATTGTCTTGTCTAATGAATAATTTTTTTGTTTGACAGTTGTTTTAATAACTGGTTATCCCAGATATTGCACAATGTCTGATCTTTTTTACCAATTCAGGCACAATAATAAGCCCATTTTTATGTAGCATATCCTGATTTATGTCATATATTGATTGTAGCTCTTCCTCTTTGGAGGTGACTATCAGGATATCATTCATACAATGAATAATATAAGCCTGAGGAAAGCCTGCCTCACAGGCTCTAAAACCTTTCCAAACAGTACTGACACATCACCGGGGAGTTTGTCATGCCTTGAGGTAATACAGTCTGTTGATATCGGAGCTGAAGTTTTTTATGATTGAGTGAGGGGACAGTAAAGGTGAAATGCATCTTCTCATCAGAATGAATATATGGTATAAAAGCAATCTTTTAAATCCAAAACTATTAAAGGCTAATCTTTAGGAATAAGGGTGGGTGTAGGTAAACCAGTCTGTAAAGCTCCCATTAGCCACAAGGTGGCAGGAATATTGCAGCAATCAATCAACAATTTCTACTTACCAGATTTTCTTTTAATTACAAGAATTTAATTCCAGGGAGAAAAAAGTAGTGTTCTATGTGCTCATTCGCCAACTGTTCTCTGACTAACTGGCAAAGGACTTCCGGCATCTTCTCTAGCCACTTCTGGAGTCATGTGCATGCGCAGTCAGCATCCAGACAAATCGCTTAGTCGCCCCAGGGCCTTATATCCTATGTAATCTATGTGCTATGTGTAGCATGGCTACGTAAGCCTCTACATGCATGTGCTAAGTTACCTTTAAAAAAGCAGACTCGGCCTGATTCTCTCTTTCTCCTTCACGTTCCCTTCTCCGGACAGGCCTGTCGCACACCCTTCCATTTCCCCTCCCTCACCAATAAACTGGTTTCGTGGGTTTCGTTGTATCTTGTGGTCTGTTCTCGCACTCAGTAAATAACGTTGATGCCGAGACCAAACAGGCTTTCCTGGCACCTCCACACCGGGATCCTGAATCGGTTTGGTTCTTCTACAACTGACCATTTTCCATCTGCTTGGCCGCTGGATCGCTTCACACAACACCAGCTACTTCAGTTGGTGAGTTTTCCTTCTACCGGTTGGCATAAATGCTTCCTTGGACCCTTGGAAATGACTATTGATCGTCCAGCATTCTAACTAGTGTTCTCGCAAAGCAAGGGAACTCCTGTCCACAACTTTTAAGGCTATGGACAGCCTCTTTCGCTGAACCTGGAGGCAGAAGCTGATGAAGAGGTTATGGAGGAGAGCTGCTTACTGGCTTCTGCATGATGGCTGCTCAGCCTGCTTTTGTATAGATCCCAGGACCATCTGCTCAAGGATGGCACCACTCACAAAGGGCTGAGAACGCCCCCCCCCCCCCCATCATCAGTAGTTAAGAAAATACCCTACATCTGGATCTTATGGAGACATTTTCTCAATGGAGTTTTCCTCCTTTCAGATAATTCTAGCTTGTGTCAGGTTGACAGAATTAGCCAGTTCATGGCCACTGGCCACCATGAAACAGTAACTCTAAGTCCCACAGAATCCATTTGGAACAGTAGAGTGGTAGCTTGCCCTGTAGTGCCGGTAATGGGGCAGTGACTATCTAATGGGAATGTGGAGCCTGTTTGCACAGCTTCACCTGAGATTCCAGCCTCTATTTCTTCCTGCCGCTGCTGCTTATTGACTTGAGGGGTACATAGGAGGTAGCATCTTGATTGAGGTTTGGGATCTTTTCTCATACAGCTTTTGGGAGGGTTGTCGCCTATGTTGGAGCCAGAATTTCTGGTCATGCTGGTGCGTTTGAGTCTTTCATGCCCTATCAATTATGATGTATTCAGATAATCCAAGTAAATTGGTTCACTCAACTCAACTTTGATGGAACCAAGTCTTTGCACAGTTTTTACTCTATCTGGGGTGAACAATTTTTTTTAATGACTTCCTAGGAAAAGTCATATAATAGGGAAAATTTGAAGGTAAAGGCTGGTAAGCTCTGTGTACCCACAACTTCATATTTCTGATTATAGGGAGGAACCAGCCACAAGCAGAGTTCACAAATGGAGGTAGTTTCTGAGGGCTGTGGGCTGCACACCACACTTTGAAGGCTCTATTCTCTTTTGTATTTAGGTTCTACTTATTAGTAAAATCACATGGTGTTTGTCTACATGCAGCTGACCTATTTCATTTAGCATAATGTCCCACAGGCCCATGCTAGTGACGAGCAATGCATCCAGCAGAAGGGAATGGTGACCTTGTTTATATTAATCCATCTGTCAGATCTTGTGTGCTTTACCTGAAGGGCATAACTGAATCCCATGTCCAGGTTGCCTTCACTATCCTCTACTTATTTAGAATTTTCATCATGTTTTAACTTTTTAATTTATATCTGATCAAGCCTTTGTTTTATTTTTTCCCAATCTACTCTTTCTTTTAGAGAAAAATTGACAATAGCAACTCTGTGTGCCACTCACAGACCTTGTTCATGCTGTGTTAACAATTATGTATCTCCTGTCTATCCATTCTTTTAATTTTAAGTTATTTTAAAGTTTCTTATGTGTGTTTATGTGTGTGTCACAGCACACATGTGGAAAGCAGAGGACAACATGTGGGAATCAGTTTTCTCCTTCAGAGACAGATCAGCTTGTCTGGCTTGTTGGCAGGTACTTTCACCCACAAGTCCTCTCTCCAGACTCCCTGTCTATTTTTAATGTTGAACAATGTCTTCATTATTCATATTTAACACATATTTCTTCACTCCTCCATATTCTCACATCACTTTCTTTTGGGTCAATTACACACTGAGGAAGTGTTCATAAGTCTGGCCCTTTATGTCAGGTTCTAGAAAATGGCTGTAACAGAAGAGTGTGAGACCAAGAGAAGCAATGGCTGTTACCTACAAACAAGTCACATTTACATGAGAAATGTATAAAGGAGCTGGAGGGATGGTTAAGAGACCTGCTCCTCTTGTAGAGGATCCTGGTTCCTCACCCAACACTCACATCTAGGTCTCATGACTGCCTGTAGCTATTGCCCCTTTCGACCCAGTGTACCTCTTGTACAGTGGGTACACCTGTACAATGTGGCATACACTCACACAGGCACATACACATAAATAAAAATAAATCTTTATATTAGAAAAACAAGCTAATTAGTAATCTATAGCACAATACAATACACACCACTTACTTAAATGTTTTATATATACAGTGCAACCAAGCAAAATATAAATACTTACACATCATTGTAAAGTAGAGCCATGATGCACTCAAAATATTACAAGGGGTTTAGTCAGATATGACAGAGCAGTTTTTTTTTCAAATAAGGCATAAACCCACCTCTAACAATTCTACAATTTCATGTTCTACGATTATATTAATAAGTATTTTTCAGAATGTGTCCACCAGAGTCTTAGAACCATGTCAATATCTTATTGTGTGGATCCAATTTGAGAAATCAAGCAGAGAATCCTTCATGTGAATGAATGTAGAATCCGATCCTTCTGCAGCTCTTTGATGACAAACAGCTGGATAGTGTCGTGGAGAGCACCGGGGCATTAACAAAGGGCAGCTGCGAGCAAGCCTCAGTCGGCTTCAGTCACGTGACCTGTTCATTGCAAAAAGGCAAATCCATAGCTTTTCATCAACATAGAAACTGCAGACGATATAACAGGAAACTTCACTGTGTATTGTTTTCTAGTTTATCCCATATCTACAGTCTTTATTCCTGCAGAGAACCTTCATGAACAGACCACCAATGAAATGCTTCAGGGCTTTTAATTTCTGTGACTGGGGCGTAGGGCTTCTATGAACTGAATGCAGAGTACATGTCCTTTTTTCACAATTCTATAAAATCTTTTCTATGGATGGATAGTTACAGATACTTTGAAGGATCCCAAAATAGCCTCGTGGTACTACCATCTAGCAAGCACAAAAAAAAAAAAAAAAAAAAAATTGGATTTCTTGGACTAACATGAGTAAATCACTATGAAATAGATAAAATTTACCAAATTCATCTGTGTGCTTCCAGTCACAGTGTTAGTAAAACCAGTTTTACTAAACATAGTTAAGACCGTTTTATCTGTGCTGGAGATGTGGTTGAGAAGTTGGGAATATAGCTGGTCTTCCAGAGGACCCAGGTTCAATTCCTAGTGAAACCACACTTTGGTTCTGAACAACTTCTCTAACGCGAGTCAGTCACAGGGCATTTAATGACCTCTTCCACAATTTACAGGTACCAGGCATGGATGTGCTACACAGACAGAATGCAGGTAAACTATCCATACAATACAAATATAGACAGGTTTTTAAAAAAATCCCTTCAAAAGAGAGGAAAATGGAGAATGAGGTTTCATTTTTCACTGTAATTGGCTAAGATCTCTCTCTCAGCTCAAGGCAGTGAGTCACCAGGAAGACTGTCTGAGAATAAACACGTGCTTGAACTGCTTTGTGGGACTTTGTATTCCCCACAATATTGCAGAACAGAGAGCTCTTTCACACTCATTGAACAGCTACACGAGAGAGAAATTTTCTCAACTTCTCCCACTGAGCATGCCAACACTCAGCCAGAAGTTCATCCCTGTGAATCAGCACAAGAGGGCTAAAAGTTGCGTAACCAAGGGCCAAAATTTTTTGGATATTTACCATCAAGGAATTGTTCCCTAAAGAGAGACTTAAAAATAGAGAAAAAGCACAGTCAGTCCAATAGAAAAAAACAAAACAGAGCATCAGAAGGAGGACACTCTGGGCAGCTCTCAGCTCAGGGGGAGTTCTGCAGAGAAGCTTGGCCTTCTGAAGGTAGAGGACATGCTGGTGGTGCTTATGGAGAAGAGATACCATGTAGCCACTGGCTCCTCCCATGGCACCCTGAAACACAGCATCTCTCAGGACCATGAGAGGGAGAATAATCCACCTTGTTTTCTGACTTTCTAGCATAAAATAACAATGGTTGTCACCATTTTCAAGCTGTGATATATTCAGGTTTGTACTTGTGATGGAGTGGATTAGGTTCACACTTATTAAAGAATTGAGCATCCAAAAGAATGAAAAGAATGGAAGGATGTGCCATGCAGACTTTGGTCTGAGCCTCCTCCACCCAGATGCTCTGGGACTGATGATGATGGCCTGGACCACAGTGAGGAGACTGCTGGTGCAGATGGAGAGGCCACGGGCCATCCTTGACAGGTAAATGACCATCTTACAGCCTATGTCATCTAGGAAGTTTCTCAAACCAAAAGTTGCTATTGTCTTTGGAAGTCCTTTTGCAAGAAGTATTATGATATTCGCAAAAGCCAAGTGGATGAGAATAAGGTGTATGGGTTTCTTCTCAGGGCCTCCCAATAAACTGATCATATAATTCACAGAAACAAAAGTGTTCCCCAGAGTGCCAACCATAGTCATTAACAGGAAAGTTATTTCCTTAATAAACTTCAAAACCATTTCTTCTTTCATAAGTAGAAGAACTTGTATTCAGGACACAAAGAGTTTTTCAAGAAAGCATCAGTAATGCTAGACATTTATCTGAAAAACATATTTTGCATAATAGCATTTTCTGGAACACAAAAGTCAGTGATGAACACATGTACTGTTACAGATTAGGTCCCCGAAACTCCCCCTTTTCCCTGGGGACTCTGAGTCATGTGTATTCCCTGACAGGTGAGTTTGGGAACTGGAATAAAACTCCAAAGTTTTAAAGGAGATATGTTTGAGCTCTATATAGGCAAAACTGACTTGTTCAAATGTGTGTGTGTGTGTGTGTGTGTGTGTGTGTGTGTGTGTGTCTGTCTGTCTGTCTGTCTATGTGCATGGATTATCCTAGTTAACTCTCCGCATAGCTGAATTGAGCTCCAAATTTTCCCAACCAAATTTCTTCTTTTTCTCTATTTCATCATATTTCCCCCACACAATTTCCAAAGACCAAGGCTCCTTTCTTATTTGTATCTTAATTAGTGTAACAATTTCTAGACTTGCATTTGGCTTCAACGCTTTAAAACTTCAATTTCTACATCCTAATATTTTGAGAGTTTTTATGTTGGCCATTCTGTGATTTCACTCCATGTAAATGTTTCCTGGTTATTTTTTTTCTTTAAGTAGTTCTCAATGTCAAGTCCAATTGCACAACCTTTCCAGATAGGGTCCTACAGTTAAAGCTGAATCATCAAAATACAACCTGAAAATTTTCATATAACTACCAGGTTGCAGCTAGGGATGGTGTCTAGCAGAACCCTGTGTTCCTTCCTAGAAAAGCAGGTAGCAGAGAGCTGTGATCCTCCTAGTGGATGACTTCAGGGCATCTGTGACCCCAGTGAATTACCTCAGGACATGTAAGGGAGCAGGGGTCAGCTCTGGACCAGGGATGGTGATGCGGTGAACCTAAGAAGGGGATAATGAGGTGTTATACACTGCCCCGAGAGGAGTGCAGTGCTTGAGTTAGGAGTCCTCAGTTCCCACGGCAGGTAGATCAGGAAGCAGGGGCTTTTGGGAGTGAGCAGAGATTCCACTGTCTAAGAGTTCACGGTGGCATTTGCCCCTGTGGGGCCTTTGGAGCAGCAATTATGTCAGTTGGTTTTGCAGCCTGCTTTTCCTTCAACCTGTCTGTCAGGCAGGCTGCTTTTTCACACACCAGTCCCAACTGATTCCAGAACTTGGACCTGGGTAGGATATTATTCTTCATGTTGTGGAGCTCCATTATCATTTCTCAGGCATTTGTGGTAAGCTTTGGCACCTTTTCTAGGATAAGAGGAATCTGACTATTATGGTGGCTGCGTGGGTTTGTGTGTTCTGAGTACTCGGAAGGCCTCTGTTCACTGCCCTCCTTCCTGTTAAACTCACAGGATCACTTTAAATGTCTGTGTCCTGATGATCTCCTGTGTGACCTTCACCAACCTAGCCTTCTTCCCAGGTGTGTGTCCAGGTGGCCTCATGACTCTAGAAATGTCAGCTGTTCCTTTCAACGGCTCCTCTAGCAAGGAGGTAATTACTGCCTGTATCAGTGAGTTCTAGAAACCACAATACCATCCTAAATATCTGTACAAATGAAATATGCTCCAGATATTAATAGAAAGCACATCAGCATTCACTGACATATTTAGAATAAAATTCAAATGTTTTGTCAGTGATTGGAATCTGTAAAAATCCCTGCTTTCAGTTCACCCAAGTACTGATGGAAAATATTAACATTTTTCTATTTGTTTGGTGCATGCTTTCCCGGGGATTCCTACTTTCCTAGGCTTCTCTTCCCTTTTCCAAGCTTTAAGTCATATTTGAGACCCTCTGCTGAGACTTTTAATAAGTGATTCCTTTTTACTGAAGTGACTGTCAGAGGAGTGAGAGATGACTAAATGCTAAAAGACATTAATTTAAAAAAACAGGAGGGACTTGTATTTAGATTGATGGGTGATACCATGATGAGTCTAGCCTCCAAGAGCCCGGCCTAAGTTACATCCACCCATCCTGGTTCTCTACCAAAGAAACCAGCAAGCAAGCAAACAGACAAACCTCAAAAGATTGTGGATCTTTGCTGCTTAGCACTGGGATGAACTTAGGATAAGCTCTTTCAGAATGTGCTAATTCACAGCCTGAATCCTATATAGCAGCAATTCTCAAGATGGCCATGATAACCGTTACACTTAGTAGTACACTTCCCACACCCGCCAGGGATACAATGACTAGGTAGAGACAGACAGAAAATCTTCAGACTGGGAGTTATAAAGCTATTGTAAAAAATGCCAATATTTGAAAAGTGAAAATGCATCAAAAGTGAGAAGTATAAATGTTACAAATACTAGTGACACTGTAGAAGTCACAATGCTGGCAAGCTTATACCTAAAAGAAAGAAAGACAAGGATTTTTGTTTGTCTTTCATGTATCTAGTTATTTTTGAGACAGAGTCTCCATATGTAAACCAGAGTGGCCTTGAACAATTACTATGCCTCGGTCTCTCTAGTACTGATGTTACAGGAGTGCATCATTATGCTTTTCTTGAATTTTTGACAGACCTCTGAAAATCTTATCTATCTTATTGATTCTTTAATAAGGTAACCTTAGGCAAAGACCCAGCCAGAGCTCTGTCATGATCCCCCAGCCTGAGGATGGATAGCGATGCCTCAACATTTCTGTTCCATTTCTGTATCTCTAGGAACTAGTCTCCTTTGGTCTTTCTGGAGTCAGGGACCAGCCTTGTAGGGTCAGAAGGAAAGCGGAGGCCCCAAGGATCACAGAGCCTCTCAGCTGCTCCCTGGCTTAGTCAAAGAGAGAGACTTCTGCTTTAGTGAAACTCTCCATGGCACAGCTGAGGGGATCGAAGATCTTACCTCCATGAACTCACCTGGACCTCTGTGGTGCAGACAGCCTCAGGAGCAGCTCTGGGAAGTGACACTTTCCAGGTCCTATTTGTACTGCCAGGATTTGTGGGGCTCTTGGCTGCCATCAGGTAGTGTGGACTTCAAGTTTCATGTTGTCACATGTCGGGGGGAGGAAGGCCTCTGCAGGGCCCCAGTCCCTGAAGTACAGCTTCCCCTCTCTCCACAATTACTACATCTGTTTTGCTCTGAAGTTATTTCAAGCTTAATTAGGGTTTAATGATTTTAAGAGGAAGAATGTGAGATGAGAAAACGAACAACTAGCCATGTTTCTGTGTATGGAGCTTCCTGCATCTCTAGACTAGATTTCATCTTCCCAAAGGGCCAAGCTGTGACCTGGAAGGATCGACTTCTGACACAGAGACCAAGTAGTTTCTTCTCCTCATCAGATAGGAGTAGACTAAATGGTGCTCAGCACTGGAGATTGTGCTTTCTGAGCAAGTCCCAAACATGAACCAGGACAAATTTAGAGTCCCTTGTTCGACCTGTGCCTATCCGTAGTAAAGGCCTTTGCTGTATATGATTTTTTTTCATTCCCGCACATTAAATACTTTAAATATCATATGGAGCTTGAAATATAAAAGCTTCCGTAATATTGACCTTATTCTAAAAGCAATCTTTACTCATAAAACTTCAAGGACACTTTTTTTTTTTAACTTATGTGTGTCCAAGAGTGGTCCTTCTGTGTACTTTTCATTCTAGTTCCTAGGATGTCCTTCCTATCCAAAACGCAAAATGATATAAATGAACGTGGGTTCAAGACTGAGACTTGTTCTTGAAAGAAAGCACCACTGAGTTGCCTTGGGAGATGGGTTCACGGTCATGGCTCTTACTCTGTGCCCTGCATGATGATGTCTCTTATACATATTGGTGCAACTGGCACATCACAGAAGGTAAATGCACTTTTCTGTAAATGAAATGACAGCTTTTGCAGGAACCAGGATTCCATCCTTTCTATTGAATGGGGGATCCAGGAACAGGGAAACTAAGTTATACGTTACATATGTTAGGGTAATAAGAGTTGTTGGCCAAATGGGCCCAGTGGGAATCCCTAAACAACCCAGGCTTCTGCCAAGACTGTAGGTTGCTCCTCACAAACTTATGCAAGGCCACATTGCTGACAACAACACCTGCATAACCCATTAAAATGGAGAGGTTGAGTTGGTGCCTACATAGAGGCACCACTCCTGTTTCAGCTTCTTTGGCGCAGAATACTCTGTATGCTTACAAAAGAGAACCATAAACACCAAGCCAACCACAACCCTTTGATCTACAATGGTGCCACAGCTCATGGCAGTAACCCACTAATGACTGATTTGACTTAAGGTGCCCATGAGATGGAAGCCACACCCAGCACTGCTCAGGTGACCGTGAACCTGAGAACAGATTGCCCAGGGATCTAGAACAAAAACAAGTAATACTGGTCTAAGAAAAGGAAAAAAATGTAGTAATAAAATGACTCCAAATGACATTCTGCTGTACTCATAGATCAGTGTCTTGTTCAGACATCAGCAGAGAAGCTGCCTCCTGCAGCAGATGGGAACAACACAGAGACCCACAGCCAGACAGTACACAGAGCATGAGAGACCTTGGAATACTCAGCCCTTAAATGATATGTCTACATCAAATTCTTCCCCTCAGAGGTCAGAGAACCCTCTAGAAGAGGAGGTGGAAAGAGGGGATGGGGGACACCAAGAAAACAAGGCTCTCTACATCAGCATGAGCAAAGCTCATGTGAACTCACAGCAACTGAAGAAGCATGCACAGGGACTGCATCGGTCTGCACCAGGTCCATGTTTATACTATGGCTTAAAGTTTAGTGTTTTTATGGGATTCCTGAGTGTGCACATGAGTTGGTCTCTGATTCCTGTGCCTTCTCTTGGTTTCTTTTCCTTCTGTTTGTCTTGTCCAACATCATTGTAATAGTTCTTCTTTTATCTTATTACATTTAAAAAGAAATGAATGAGTGAACTGATTACTTAATTAATTAAAACCTAGCCAATAGGGCAAAGATTAATGACTGAACTGTCACTTAAAGTTTCTCAGAAAGCAAAAATAAGTTTTCTCCAAGAGTGGCATTGGGTATTCAACCACTGCAGGACAGGCCTCATGTTCAGGAATAGCTACCTGACTAATATATAATAGGACTATAAGGTTTTTTAGGTGCTTTTATTTGTTTTTAGCTTGGTGTTTGATGGTTTTCTTTTTGGATGTTTTTTGTTTGCTTGGTTTCTTGGTTTTAGGTGATTCCATTGTTGTATTCTTTCTTTGTGTATGTTTTGAGAGTTTAAATTTGGGTGGGTAGAGATTGGGAAAGGATCTGGAAGGACTTAGGGGAGAGGAAGAAGTATGATCAAAATTTAAATTTTAAAATTGCTTTAAGTAATAAGATACAATAATAATAACAAAAAAATTAAAAATAATTATATCTGGTCCAAAAAGAAGCATTTCCTTCTGCTGTCTTTATTTTGTTTAGAAAAATTCTAAATATCATCTTTGTCTTTGAAATACAAAGAAAAATATAACAATTTAAAGCTTATAATGCTTTGACTGGGTTATTCTATAAAATATGAGAAGAGAGCAGAAAGAGAACCCTGCATGCAGCTTCCATCTGGGAGGAAATCTTTAGAGAAAACTGGCTACCTACAGAGAGAGCACATGCTCAGAGGCACTGATGACCTCCGTATGTCCCACAAGCTGACCTCTTATAAAGGATATTCTCTTGTAACAGGGTAGCACTTAAGAGTAACAACCCTGACTAGAGAGATTGCACAGTGGTTAAAGTACTTTGCTTCCAAGTGTGAGTACCACCTCCCTTAACTGCCTGATATTTTTTATATCTTCATCTTTTATATCCCAGCAGTTGTTATGGGTTAACTAAGGATGTGAACTGAGAAAACACACAACACGAAATCCAAACATGTTCTGTAACTATCTTCCAAGGTCCCTAGACTGGTCCTCCACCCACATTTCCAAGCTATGAACCAGCTCAGGGACTCACTTGGGCTTGGGATTCAGCATCTCAAGACATTAAGAGAGCAGATTGCAAGGAGTGGGGAGAATGAATGAACCAGAGGAGTAATGCAGTTTTGTGGTAGATCTCTTTCCTTCAGGAGTGACAGGGCCATTGGCCACCATGAAGTAGAGTTAAGGTATGTCCCACAGAATACTCTTGCCTACAACCTCAGCAATGATATACACAGAACAGCAGAGAGGAAGCTTGCCTTACGGTACTGTTAATGTGACAGTTCAAGTCTCATGGGGGATGGGAGGCAGGGCCTGTTTTCACATCTTCACCTCTTCCTGCCATAGCTGCATATTGTTTGGGGGATATATAGGAGGTGAAAGCCTGATTGAGGGTTGGGATATTTTACTGTACAGCTCTTTTGGGGTTGTCATCCATGTTGGAACCAGACTTTCTAGATGTAGCTTGATGTCTTCCATGCACCTACAAATAAAGATGTACCCAACTTATCCAAGGAAACTGGTTCACTCAACACCACCTCGAAGAAACCAATTCTTTGCACACTTTTTATCCTATCTGGGGTGAACAGATGCTTTTTAATGTCTTCCTAGGAAAAGGTCACATGACAGGGATAATTTGAAGGTAAAGGCTGGCAAGCTCTGAGTAGCCATAGCTTCATATTTCTAATTATATGGAAGAACCAGCCACAAGCAGGTTCACAAATGTAGGTAGTTTCTGAGGGCTGTAGGCTGCACACCACACACTGAAGGCTCTGTTCTCTTTTGTATTTAGGTTCCACTTATTAGTAAAATCATGTGGTATTTGTCTACATGTAGCTGACTTATTTCATTATCCTAATGTCCCACAGGTTCATGCTACTGATGAGCAATTCATCCAACATAAAGAAATCATTGGCTGGACATGGTGGCTAACAATTTAAATCCCAGCACTCAGAAGGCAAGGACAGGTGGATCCCTGTGAGCTCAAGGCAAGCCTAATCTACAGAACAAGTTCCAGGATAGCCAAGGCTATAAAGAGAAACAAAAGACCCTGTCTCAAAAAACAAAAAACAAACAAGATAAACAAAGAGAGAAAATAAAAAGAAATTATAAAGTTTGAGATGTTTATACTAATCCAATTCCAGTTGTCAAATCTCATGTATATCACCTGAAGGGTGTAAGTGAGTCTCGTGTCCAGGTTGCCTTCACAATTCTCCACTTATTTAGATTCTAAACTATTTCCATTATGGATTAAAATTTTAATTTATCTTCTAATCAAGATTTTGTTTTTTTCTCCAATCTACTCTGACTTTTAAGGGGAAATTGAAAATTGCAGCTCTATGTGCCATTCAGAGTCCAGACCATCCTTGGGCATGCTGTATCAACAATTATGTATCTCCTGTCCATCATTTTTTTAAAAAAGTTTTTAATTATTTTAAAGTTTATTTTGTGTGTTTGTGTATGTCACAGCATGCATGTGGAGGTCAGGGGACAACATGTGGGGGTCAGTTTTCTTTGTCTGAGATAGATCATGTTGTCTGGCTTGTCAGCAGGTGATTTCACCCACCGAGTCGTCTCTCCAGACCCTCTGTCTAGTCTTAATGTTGAACAATCTCTTCATCAATCAGATTTAGCACACATTTCTTCACTCCTTCTCCATGTTCTTACATCATTTCCTTTTGGGTCAAATTAGCTGGAATGACTGAGAAAGTGTTCATTAGTCTGGCCCTTTATGTCAGTTTCTAAAAAATGGCTTTAACAGAAGAGTGTGAGACCAAGAGAAGCAATGGATGTTACCTACAAACAAGTCACATTTACATGAGAAATGTGAAAAGAGACCTGCTCTTCTTGCAAAGGATCCTGGTTCCTTACCCAACACTCACATCTAGGACTCATGACTGCCTGTAGCTCTTGCTCCTTGGGATCCAGTGCCCTCTTCTGGCCTGGTGGGTACCTGTACAAATGTGGCATACACTCACACAGGTGCATACACATAAATAAAAATAAATCTTTATCTTAGAAAAACAAGCTAATTAGTAAGGTATAGCACAATACAATACTCACACATTGCTCACTTAATTGTTTTGTACATAGAGTGCAATCAATAAAAAAAGAAACCTGTTCATCATGGTAAAGTAGAGCCAAGTTGCACCCAAAACCCAAACTGTTACAGAGGTTTTGGTCAGATGAGACACATCTGAAAAATAGTTGTGGATATAATCATTGAAATAAAATTGTACAATTGTTAGATGTGGTAGAGTTTTCTGTCTAGACTGCTGATCAGCTCTGTCCCACCAGCTGATGCCCATAAAACCACACAGAGCCTTATTATTAATTATAAATGCTCAGCCAATCTCTCAGACTTGTTATGAGCTTTTACATTTTAAATATCTTATTTATGCTCTGCCAAGAGGCTCAGTTCCTTTTCCTGGTACAGCAAGTTCTCCTGCTTCCTCTACATCTCCTCGCAACTCCTGGGATTCCTCCTCTTCTTCTTCATGCTCTTTTTTTGTCTGCCAGTCCAACTTGACCTCTACCGGTCCAGCTATTGGTCAGTCAGCTTCTTTATTAAACCAATCACAGTGACAAATATTCACACAGTGTAAAGGAATATTCCACATTTCCCCCTTTTTGTCTAATTAAAAGGAAGGTAAAACAATTATCAAGTAAGAATTACAATTACAATATCCAGTCCATTTGTATTTGGCAAATTTAGAGAAAATACTATCTATCTTATCTTTGTGAGTCTAAAGTTTTAAACCTAAGTTACGGAACTGAATGGCTAATAGCAAGGCATTTAATAAAATAGGCAGAGCTGGCAGGCAGAAAGGATAAATAGAAGGAGAAATTTGGGAGGGAAAAAAGCAAGAAAAGGAGGAGGACATTAGAGGCAAGTCACCCAGCCACACAACCATCCGCAGAGTAAGAAGAAAAGTAAGGTTACAGAAGTAAGAAAAGGATAAAAGCCCAGAGGCAAAAAGTAGCCAGGATAATTTAAAGTTGGGAAAAGCTGGCAAGAAACAAGCCAAGCTAAGGCTGAGCATTTATAAGTAAGAATAAGCCTCCATGTGTGATTTATTTGTCATCAGGGCGGCAGTCCCCCCCCCAAAAAAAAAAGCAAAACAAACAACAATTTGGTGTCCAACATGCCCTAATTTCCACATATGGCTTAAAAAAGTTAAGGGAAAAAAAAAGGATACAGCTCCTTTAAGAGTTTCTGCCTGCTGACAAGCCCTTAAGCAGCTAGTGTATTAAGTAGGAACAAAACTCTAAGTAAAAATGCCTGCCACAGTGCAAGCATCAGTATTCTAGAGCTCTAGGAAGGCTGAATGCAGTTCCTGGTCAGACAAACCTCCAACTCTCTGCAAGTTTCACATTTGGCTTTCACAAACCAAGAAGTGGGTGGAGCCACTGAGAGCAGTGTGCAGAGGATCTAGGTGTAGGTTCACCATTTAAAGTTTTGCTTACCTGGTCATAAAAGGCTGAAGATACGCAATAAAAGAGGTCCAAATGGAAAAACCTCAAAACAGGTAACAGTGTGTTTAACAATGTGCATACACCTAAGAAAACAAAGCGGGTATAGTTATAAATTAAAGTGAGAAGTAAAGTAATACAAAAAATAATAAGTCACATAGAGATGGTAAATACACAGGGATTCTGGATCCTGTATGTCATTGTGTTGATTTTGAATTTTTTTTTTTTTGATTGTTGAAAAGCAAAAGACAGCTACTAGGAAACATGGAATTGTGAACTAGACTGCTAAATTGAACTAATCTAGATACTTTAGGAATGCCTTAACTTTAAAAAAAGTCAAAAAATATATTTGTCAAATGGAAATCAAAAATGATTTGGAGAATAGATTTTGTTGTTGTTTCCACAAGAGATGAGAGGCTGTGGATTCCTTCAGAGTTAATATGGATCAGGTTTTATCAGGTGAAACCTTTTGAATCTTGACAGTTGATGTCTATCAGCAAAAGTTACTGCTGGTCTTCCCAGGACTTGGTCATTATCTCAAAATTTTCTCTCTGTGACCCTGAAAACACTTCATTCACAGACAACAGGAAGCAGTTTGGAGAAAACTACACCCACATTCCCAAGAGTGGGGGTGTGGGTGGTCTTTCGTTATTTGATGGGTTATGAATATTTATTATAATTTAGGGAAATACAGGAATGATAAGATAAAAGGGTAGATTATTGAATCTACTTTAAACTGAAAAACAACTGTTAAACATTTTGTATTGGTATGGACTTTTGTACATTGATACAAATTTAAGGTCATTTTTGTTATAAGGTACTGTATATATGTTTCTACTCTTGTTTAAAAGATTTTTGTATATTGATACAAATTTAAGGTCATTTTTATTACCACATATTGTATATATGTCTCTACTCTTATTTATGGTATTGTACCTATGCAGTTCATTTAAAAATGTAAGGTAAGGTTCTAGTTTTTGAAAGCATTATTATAAACTATGTAGGATAATCAATAGTCATTTATAACAATCAAATTTGTAGATATGTTAGGTATGTTTTTTAGGTTGAAGAAATATATTTTAGATATATGGTTTTCAAATATTTGAAAAACCTATGGAACACAGCATTTAAAATGTTTTGTTAACTTAAAGTTTTTCATGACAATGAGACATATCTGCACCTGGCAGCACCAATTTACTTCAGAGAAGATGATGGGCATTGAAGAAACTCCTTACGGAGTTTGCTTTCATTGTGGCAAAGTTAGCCATTGGGCAAAGAATCTGTTCTTGCCTTTGATTGCTGACATTGTGCTGTGTAGACTGGACATGCAGGACACACAGGAAAAAAACTGATGAACTTTGCCAAAAGAAGGTAGGACAGTCTTTCAAAATTCCTGCTTCAAGAAGAGTCTGCCAGATATTCTGCAGGACACAGAGAAAAGTAACTGATAACTTTGCCAATACAAGGCAAGACAGACAGTCCTTCAAATTTCCTGCTTCACTGATAAGTTTGCCTGATACTCTAGGCCTGTAGCCTGAAGATGAATGCTGCAAGTTTGCAGAAGGAACTTTGAGTGATGTCCAACAGTCAGATGTCATTTCTAGAGCTTTGAAAGTTGCTTGCAATGCACTTTTTGTTTACTGAAATAATATTATCCTTCTGGGGTCTTTGATGGAGTTAAGACTAGATAGTTATGGTTGCAGTTTTCCTTATGATAGAGAGTAAATTAGGTATAAAACTTTGGATTCACTAAGATAGGATAGATAATCCATTATTTTCTCTGAATATGCTAACTACAAATAGAATGTTGTAAATGTAATTCTTACTTGACAACTGCTTTTGTTGTATGTAGTTTTACATGTTAAAGTGAAAACTTTTCTTTCTATTTAGACAAAAAGGAGGAAATATAGGAGAATATTTTTTAAGGTGTGTTACTTTTGTTTATGTTGCATTCGTTTAACTTTGTGAAGCTGTGTTACTGTATCTGCCTAAAACACCTGATGGTCTAATATAGAACTGAATGGCCAATAGTGAGGCAGGAGGAATAGGAAGGGCTGGCAGGCAGAGAGGATAAGTAGAAGGAGAAATCTGGGAGGAAAAAAAGAAGAAGGCGCAAGAAAAGGAGGGGGACATCAGGGGCCAGCCACCCAACACACAACCAGCTAAAGAGTAAGACACAAAGTAAAGTTACAGAAGGGATAAAAAGGAAAAAGCCCAGGGACAAAAGGTAGCTAGGATAATTTAAAGTCAGGAAAAGCAGGCAAGAAACAAGCCAGGCAAGGCTGGGCAATTGTAAGTAAGAATAAGCCTCTGTGTGTGATTTATTTTTGAGCTGCTTTGTGGGCACCCCAAAAGAGCAAAAACAAACAACAGACAGCATTCTGTCAATAGCTGAGGTAAAGGCAGTTTCTTTGCCCAAATGTCTAGCTTTTATCATAAAGAAAACAAGCTCCATATGCAGTTTCTTTGATGCCATCATCCTCTTTTGAAACAAATTGCTGCTGTCAGGAGCAGATGTATCTGTCTCATTGTCATGAAAAGTCATAGGTTATTAAACATATTAAAAGCCATATTCTGTAGGTCTTTGAAGTGTTTGAAGACCATCTATCTATCTAAATTTATCCAAGTATGACCTTGAAAACATACCTAACATGACTTTAAGTTTGACCATTATAGATGACTAACTATTAATCTGTATTTCTTAATTATGCATTACATTTCAAATGAGCTGCATAAACACAATACCCCAAACAAGAGTAGAAACATACATATATTATAACAAAATTAAATTTAAATTTGTATCAATGTACCAAAATCCATACCAATGTAAAATATTTTGAGATGTATAGTTGTTTTTTGGATTAAAGTGTATTCAATAATCTACCCTTTTTAATCTTTAGAAAGAGATCTTTGAATTTAACTCCTTTTTTATCTTTTTTTCTGACTATGACCAATAACAACTTGTAACCAACCCCCTAAACAATGACAAACATTTATAATCCATTGAATAACCAAAACCCACCCATACTCTGTCTTTTGGGAATGTAGGCATCATTCTCTAGACTACTTCCTGTTGTCTGTGGGGACTAGTATCTTTGTGGAAACTTGAGAAAATCAGGATAATTATTAAGTCATGGCTAGAGTAGTTTGTGAGGCTGGATCATCTCAGCCAGCAGTCCTGAAGCTGATTTGGATGCAGAATTCTGAGGAGATTGTAACTGAGGCGTTTTGAGATGCTGGATCACCTAGGCCATCTCTTTTTATTGATGTCTGGTCCACTTGATCTGAAAATACATAAACTTTTAACAGTAGCATACATGGCTGTATTAATATAAGTACAGACTGTGCATTGTACACAAATTAGCCAAAGATGATTTTTTGTTTTGCGTTTGAGCAGGTAACATATACATTACATGTTTTGTAGTTCTTCTGGATTTATTTCTTTATGACTGTAGCAAGGATTTTCAGGGGGTCTTCCCTGATTAAACATACAAACCTGGAATGAATCAACAACCTCTCATTTCCTGAGAAAATAAAAGCATAACCTGTTCCCCAAAGTAACATATTTTTACTTCCATTTTGAAGTCAAGATGTTTTTAAAATATATGTTGGTTTAATCCAGCAGTTTTCATAATCCAATGTGTCTTAGCAGCTCTCATTCCTTCATTAGCAATCACAAAAATCTGAAGATAATACAATAACATGCAGGATCTAGACTCTGTGTAGTTCCCATCTTTATGTGGCTTATTTTTATTATTATTATTTTTTTACTTTACCCCCCTTTTTAAAGACTTTATATTTTTAAACTATTTTTTTATTGTATGACTGTATATGCCTTTCTCTTTTCTCTCCCAAGCCTATGTATGTTTTTAAACACACTGTAACCCATTTAGAGGTTTTTTTTTTTCCATCTGGATCTGCCTTTTCTGAGCATCTGTATTATTTGGTTACATGAGACCAATCTTAAACTACTATGTTAGTTGCCTGGCACTGCTCGGCTTAGTGCATACATTGGCTCATGGCACTAGCAGCTGGCTCCTCCCCTCTTGGTTTCCTGAGAGCCTGGCTTCATGGCCAAGGGACTGGCATGAACCGCATTCACCGCCCCAGCTCTGGAAAGTGGTTGGGTCCACAATGTCGCCAAGTAGAGCACTGCCCACTGCTCATTAACCCCATTTAAGTGTCCAGTAGCAGGCCTCTTGAAAGAGCCACGCCCATGTTTGTCACTAGCACTGGGCCAAGAAGCTGCCTCTTAAAGGAACCAAACCTCTGTTTGCTGCTAGCACCAAGCCTACCCAAGAAAAGGCAGTCACCAAGAAGCTGCAATTGACTCTGCTTGTGTGTTTGGAACCCTTTGGTTTTTTAAGCTTCCTCAGGTTTTATGTGGATCTACATTGCACCATGTTTCTATGTTAAGTAATAAAATGTTTGTCCTATGTATGCATTCCTGCAGAGGATGTTCACGAATACAACACCAATGAAATGTTTCCGTTCATTTAAATGCTGTGACTGGTGCATTGGTCATCTAGTGACTGGCTGCACAGTACACATGATTCTTTCACAAATCTGTAAAATCTTTTCTATGGATGGAATCATATAGACATTCTGACGAATCCCCAAATGGCCTGTCACACTAACATTTAGCAAGCACAGCACCAGATACAAGACACAGAATTTCTTGGACTAACAGGATTAAATCACTATAAACTTTGATAAAATTTACCAAATTCATCTTCATGCTTTCAGTCATGATAATAGTAAAATCAATTTTACAGATAATAATTAAAGCCATTTTCTCAGGGCTTGAGAGATGGTTCACTTACGAGTAGTAGCTGGCTTCACTGAGGATCTGGGTTCAATTCCTACCAACCATATTTTGGTTCAGGACCATAAGTCTTACTCTAGTCAGTAACAGGGCATTTGATGGTCTCTTCCAGCCTCTAAAAGCACCAGGCATGCACAAGTTACACATACATAATGCAGACAAATTATTCATACACAAGAAATGAATACAAATATAGAAAAGCTAAAAAAATTAAAGTCCCTTCCAAAGGATGACAATCTATAGAGTGAGGGTCTACATCACTATAATATGCTAAGGTCTCCCTCTTTCTCCCCTCAAGGCTTGAGTCACCAGGAAGATCGTCTGAGAATAAACACATGCTTAAATTGTTAGTTAGGATTTTGTCTTATCCACAATATTGTAGAGCTGAGAGTTCTTTCACACTCATTAAACAGATAAATGAGAGACACGTTTTCTCAATTTCTTCCACTGAGCATGCCAACACTCAGCCAGAAGTCCATCCCTGTGAATCAGCACAAGGGGGCTGGAGACTGCATAACCAAGGGCCAGAATTTCCCTAATAATTATCGTCTCAGAATTGTTCCCTAAAGAGAGACTTAAAAATAGAGAAAATGCACAGTCAGTCCAATAGAAAAAAACAAAACAGAACATCAGAAGGAGGACACTCTGAGCAGCTCTCAGCTCAGGGGGAGTTCTGTAGAGAAGCTTGGCCTTCTGAAGGTAGAGGACATGCTGGTGGTGCTTGTGGAGAAGAAATATCATGTAGCCACTGGCCCCTCCCATGGCACCCTGAAACACAGCATCTCTCAGGACCATGAGAGGAAGAACAATCCACTTTGTTTTCTGACTTTCTAGCATAAAATAACAATAGATGTCTTCATTTTCAAGCTGTGACATATTCAGACTTGTACTTGTGATGGAGTAGATTAGGTTCATACTTATTAAAGAATTGAGCATCCAAAAGAATGAAAAGAATGGAAGGATGTGCCATGAAGACTTTGGTCTGAGCCTCCTCAACCCAGATGCTCTGGGACTGATGATGATGGCCTGGACCACAGTGAGGAGACTGCTGGTGCAGATGGAGACACCACGGGCCATTCTCTCCAGGTAAACGATGATCTTACAACCTATGTCATCTAGGAAGTTTCTCAAACCAAAAGTTGCTATTGTCTTTGGCAATCCTTTTGCAAGAAGGATCATGATGTTCACAAAAGCCAAGTGGATGAGAATAAGGTGTATGTGTTTCCTCTCAGGGCCTCCCCACCAACTGAACATATAATTCACAGAAACAGAAATGTTCCCCAGAGTGCCAAGCACAGTCATGAAGAGAAAAACTATTTCCTTAATAAACTTCAAAACCATTTCTTTCCTAAGTAGAAAACTTTGTGTCCAGGATGCAAAGATTCTTTCAGGAAAGCATCAGTAATGCTAGACATGGATCTGAAAGACACATTTTTCACAATGGCATTTTCTAGTGTGCATAAGGCAACAATGGACACATGTAATGTTGCAGATTAGATCCTGGAAATGCCCCACTCTGGGATATTGTGTGTGCTCTGACAGGTGAGTTTGGGAACTGCTATTCAAAATCTAAAGTTTTAAAGGAGATTTTTATTTTTGAGCTCTACACTAGCAAAATTGACTTGTTCAAGTGGTGTGTGCATGTGTGTGTCTGTGTGTCTGTGTGTCTGTCTGTCTGTCTCTGTTTGGGGTTTATCCTAGTTAACACTCTGCATAGCTGAATTGAGCTCTTCATTTATCCAACCAACATTTCTTCTGTTTCTCATTCCATTTCACCATATTTCCCCACCTGACTCCCAAAGCCTGAGGCTCATGCTGAATCTGTGTGCCTTCCCCACATCACCTCATACACACTGGGAATCCCTGCTGGGTCAACACCTGTAACATACCTCAGATTTAGTACCTTACCCTCCACACTGTCTCCTCCTTTGTCTGATATTCCTTTTCTTATCTGCATCTTGACTAATGTAACAATTTCTATATATACCTTTGGCTTCAAAGTTTTATAACTTCCATTTCCACATCTTAATATTTTAAAAGTTCCTACATTGACCACTCTGTGACTTCACTCCATATAAATGTTCACTAGTTACTTTTTTAGGTAGTCCTCAATGTCAACTCAAATTGTGTAACCTTTTCAGATAGGTCCTGACAGTTAAATCTGAGTCATAAAAAGACATGTCGAAAAACTCATGTACCCACCAGGTTGCAGGTAAGGAGGGTGTCTTGAAGAACCCTGTGGTGCTTCCTAGAAGAGGAGGTAGCAGACAACTTTGACCCCATTTTATGACTTCAGGGCATATGACCCCAGTTTGTGACTCTAGTGAGTGACCTGAGGGCATCTACAGGAGCATGGATCAGCTCTTCACCAGGGGATAATGAGGAGGTGGATGGGAGATGGGGATTAATGAGGTATTATGTGCTGCTATGAAATGAGTGAAGTTTTTAGTCCTCAGTATTGGCTACCTACATACAGTACTGTAGGTTGGGGCTACTGTGTAGCAGGGATCCCCATCTCAGAGTTCACGGTGCATTTGCCTCTGTGGGGCCTTGTGAGCAGCAGTTTGTCAGTTTGCTTTGTAGCTGCTTCTCCTGATTCTTCTCCAACCTGTGTATCAGGCAGGCTGCTTCGTTCTACATCAGTCTGAGCTGATTCCAGAACCTTAGATCTCAGCAGGATGTTATTCTTCATGTTCAGGAGCTCTGTTCTCATTTCTTAGGGACTTATGGTAAGCTTTGGGCACCTTCTAGAATGAGAGGAAACTAAATAATTCATGGGTTTGTGTGTTCTGAGTACTTGGAATGCATCTGTTCCCTTATTCCTGTGAAACTTACAGGATTATTTTAACTGTCTATGTCTTGATGGTATCACCTGTGACCTGCATGAACCGAGCCGTGTTCCCAAGTTTGGGTTTATGTTGCCTCATGACTCTAGAAATGTCAGTTATTGCCTTTCAACTGCTCCTCTGATGGACGGTTAGTTATTGCTCTATTATTGGTGTGTCCTAGAAATCGCAATATCGTCCCAGATATCTGCACATAATGAAATATGTTCCATAGAGTAATAGAAAGCACATCAGCATTCAGTAACAATTTAGAATAAAAATTCAATGTTTAGTCAGAGGCTGGAATCTGTAAAAATCCCTTCAATAATTCCACCTGATGGAAAATATTAATATTTTCTGTTTGTTTAATGCTTGATTTCCTGGGGAATCCTACCTTCTGTTCTTCTCTTTCCACCAACCCCAAGTTTCAATCATATTTCAGAACAGATTCTGATCTAATTAGTGATTCCTTCTACTGGAGTGGACTGTAAGAGGAGGAAGGGGCAATTCATCTTCCACATTATACTGGGAAATACTACAGGAAATTAATTCAAAAGACAAGATGGACTTGTGCTTAGAAATATGGAAGATCCCATTTCTGGAAATAAACCCCAAGAAGGTGACATAGGTTACATTCATCCATTCTGGTTTTCTAAAAACAAAGAAACAAAACCAAAACAGACTATTTCTCTTTGCTGCCTAGCACTGGGATAAAATTTAGACGAGCTATTCAGGATGTGCTAGTTCACAGCCTGAATCCTTGATAGCAAGAATTCTCAAGACGGTAATGATAACTGTTACACTTAGTGGTTTATATTTCTCCACACCTGGCAGGCGTACAAAGACTGCAGCTGATATAAGTATGTATATTATTATGTGATAGACTGGAGAGACTAAGGATGGATACCCAAGGAAAACCTTCAAATTAGGAGTTAAGATATTGTAAGAGAAGACACGTGCAAGTATTTGAAAAGTGGAAATGCACCAAAAGTGGGAAGTACCAACATTACAAACACTAGTGATACTGTTGGAGTCACAATGCTGGCAAACATGGAAGCTAAAAACAAGAAGTTCTGTTTTTGTTTTGTCTTGTTATTTTTGAGACACAGTCTCCCTATGTGAACCAGGCTAGCCCTGAACAACAATTATCTTTTCTCAGTCTCTCTAGTGCTGATGTTACAGGAGTGCATCCTGATTGTCTCCAGGGTTTGAGAGACATCTGAAAATCTTCTATATACTAATGATTCCTTTAAAGAAAAACAAAAGACAAAAAAACAAGGAAGAAAACTTATGCAAAGACCCAGCCAGAGCTCTGTCATGATCCCCCAGCCTGAGGATGGATAGTGATGCCTCAATATTTCTGTTCCATTTCTGTGTCTCCAGGAACTAGTCTCCTTTGGTCTTTCTGGAGCCAGGGACCAGCCTTGTAGGGTCAGAGGGAAAGCAGAGGTCCTGAGGATCACAGATCCTCTCAACTGCTCCCTGGCTTAGGCAAACAGAGAGACTTCTGCTTTAGTGAAACTCTCCCTGGCACAGCTGAGGGGGTCGAAGATCTTACCTCCATGAACTCACCTGGACCTCTGTGGTGCAGGCAGCCTCAGGAGCAGCTCTGGGAGGTGACACTTGCCAGGTCCTATTTGTACTGTCAGGATTTGTGGGGCTCTTGGCTACCATCAGGTAGTGTGGACTTCAAGTTTCATGTTGTCACATGTCAGGGGAAGGAAGGCCTCTGCAGGGCCCCAGTCCCTGAAGTACAGCTTCCCCTCTCTCCACAATTACTACATCTGCTTTCCTCAGAAGTTATTTCAAGTTTAATTAGGGTTTAATTATTTTGAGAGGAAAGATGTGAGGTGAGAAAATGAACAACTAAGTTTCTTTGTACAGAGCTCCCCACATCTCCAGACTGTTTTCACCTTCCAAAAAGAGGCAAGCTATGATCTGGCAAGGGACCGGCTTCTGACACACAGGTGAAGTCACTTGCTTCTCTTTCTTAAATCCCTCCTTAGATAGAATTAGAATAAACGATGCTTAACATTGAGGATTTATGTGCAAGTCCGAAACATAGACCAGAACAAGTTTAGAGCTTTGTTCTACCTGTGCCCATTGGTAGTGATGGTCTTAGCTGTAATTGATTGTTTCATTTCTGCACATTAAATATGAATGTCTTTGTGGCCTTATTCCAAAAGCAATATTTACTCATTATATAATGTCAATGACATTTATAAAACTTATATGTGCCCCAGAGAGGACCTTCCATATATATTTCATTCTAGTTTCTAGGAGGCCTAACCTATCCCAGATGGAATTGGTGTAAATAAATATACAGGGCTAAGATTTGAGGTGATGACAACATTATTTTGTTCTTGAAGAGAAAGCACCATTGCGTTGACATAGGAGATGAGTTCAAGGTCATGGCTCTTTCTCTGTGTCCTGCATGATGGTGCCCCCATACATATAGGGGTTGCTGACACATTCTAGAAGCTAAAAATGCTTCCTCTGTAAATGAAATGACAGCTTTTGAGGAAACTAGAATTTGTATCCTCTCTATTGAATGTGGAATCCAGGAACAGGGAAGCTAAGTTGTATATTACATATGTCATGGTGGGTGGAAATAGAAAAATAAGGGTTGTTGGCCAAAGGGCCCCATAGAATCCCCAAACAATCCAGGCTATTGCCAAGACTATAGGCTACTCCCCACAAACTGACACCAAGGCTCCATTCCTTAACACTTCACCTCCACTACTCACTGAGCTTGGAGACGTCAAGTCCATGCCTACATAGAGGCTTCACTCCATGTTCCAGCATCTTTTGTACAGGAAGGTACTCTGCAGGCTCTCAGAAGAGGAACATAAACACCAACCCAGCCACAAAGCCTCATCTGCAATGGTGCACTGCCTGCAAGATATGCTAGGACAATGGCGGCACAAAGATTGTGGAGTAACGCACTCCACAAGATGAAACCCACACTTGACACTGCTTGGCTAACCAGGAACCTGAGAAGCCACAGCCCAGGGATCAAGGGTAAAACCAAATAATACTGGTCTAAAAAGGGGGGAAATGTATTGATAAAATGACTCCTAAATATTATGATATAGTCGTGGATCAGTGTCTTGTTGAGCTATCAGCAGAGAAGCCTCCTCCTGCAGCAGATGGGATCAAACACAGAGACCCACAGTCAGACATTACCCAGAGAGTGAGAGACCTTGGAACACACAGCCCCAAATGTTATGTCTGCATCAAATCCCTCAATCCCTCATCTCAGAGCTCAGCGAACCCCACAGAAGATGATGCGTAAAGAACATTAGAGCCAGGAGAGATGAAAGACACCATGAAAATAAGGCCCTCTAGATCAACATGAGCAAAGCTCCTAAGAACTCAGAGAGACTTGAGCAGCATGCACAGGGCCTGCACGGGTCTGCACCAGATCCTCTGTGTGCTTCTAGTTTTTATGGGATTCCCGAGTGTGTGAAAGAGTGGGCCTCTGATCCTGTGCCTTCTGTTAGGTTCTTTTCCTTCTGTTGGGTTCTTTTTCCTTCTGTTGGTTTGTCTTTTCTTACTTCGATGTGATAGGTCTTGTTTTATCTTATTATATATTTTCTAAAAGTGAATGAATGAATGGAAACCTAGCCACTGGGGTAAAGGTTAGTGACTGAACTGTCACTTGTACTTGCTGGGAGAGGGAAAATCAGTTTTCTCTAATAGAGTGACACTTGGTACATCAACTCCTCAAGGACCTCACGTGTAGGATTAATTGACCATCATAATAATGGACTACTCAGGGTTTGGTTTTGTAGTGTGTGTGTGTGTGTGTGTGTGTGTGTGTGTATGTGTGTGTGTGTGTATGTGTGTGTGTGTGTGTACTTTTATTTGGTTACAGTTTGGTGTTTTTTTTTCCTTTTGGGAGATGTATGTTTTTATTTTATTTTCTTGTTTTGAGCAGATTTTGTTATTGTTTTGGGTTTTTGTTTGTGTTTGAGAAAGAGCTTGAAGTTTGGTGAGGAGGGAGGAGGGGAGGATGTGGAAGATCTAGGAGGTGGGGAAGAATATTATAAAAATATATTTTATGCCGGGCGGTGGTGGCGCACGCCTTTAATCCCAGCACTCGGGAGGCAGAGACAGGCGGATTTCTGTGAGTTCGAGGCCAGCCTGGGCTACCAAGTGAGTCCCAGGAAACGCGCAAAGCTACACAGAGAAACCCTGTCTCGAAAAACCAAAAAAAAAAAAAAAAAAAATATATATATATATATATATATATATATATATATATAAAATATTTTAAATGTCAAAAAATATAATAATAATATTAATAATATTATTATTAATAATAATAATAATAATAGTAAAAGTAATTTAAAAATAATAACTCTGGTCCAAAAGGAATACTTCCCTCTGTTGTCTTTATGATTATTTTTGGAAAACTTCTAAATAACTTTTTTGTCTTTGAAACATAAAGAAAAATAAAACAATATAAAGCTTGTAGTACTCTGACTAGTTTATTTAATAAAGGACAAGAAAATCTCAGAAAGGTAGCCATCATGTGGCTTACATACCAAATTCCAGAGAAAACCGGCCACCATAGGCAGAGGGCATGCTGGGAGTCACTGGTAACCTCCATTTTGTACAGCAAGCTTACAATATTCCATTGTAAGAGGGTGACAACTAAGATTAATAAACCATAAACTCTTACTGGGGAGATTGCTCAGTGGCTAAAGTACTTTATTCCAAGTGTTAGTGCTAACTCACTCAAATGCCTGGTGGGGTGGCAGCTTGCCTGTAATTCCAGCCTCCAAAGCCAGGGACAAGCTACCCCTAGAGGAGCTGGGTCAATAGGTTAGCCATTGCTGTGCTCTGTGTTTCACTGTAAGATCCTGACTCAGCAGAGTAAATGGAGGATGGTTCCTGACACTAACCTCAGTTTCATGCATGCTGGTGAGTACAAATGTGCATGGGCATCACCTCACACACAGGTGTGCCTGTGGACTCACAAACATGCATGCACCCATAAAACATGGAAAATGTAAAAAAAAAAAAAAAAAAAAAAAAACACCACAATGCAACTGCTCTTCTTCAACAAAATCAGGAAACCAACTGTCAAAACAGGTGGCTTTATTTATGGTTTGGCTGAACCCGGGAGAGAAAGACTCTTCCTTTCTCTGCCCTTCTCTGTAGCAGTGATACAATTTTATAACAAAGAAAAAATGCAGGAAAGGTGCCTGTGTCAAAAGAACTGTGGGAAGCCTCTCTAGGGGGTAAGTTCCTCCTCTGACAGTGCCAGGCTTCAGCCTTTCTCCTTCCCAAGGGTGCGCATGACTCTGGGCAAATGGTCATTCCTTGGGTTTATAATATCAGTATTCTCAGAGTGCAAAGGACGGGACACGGGTCTCCTTTCACAATATCTGCCATCTTGCCAGGACAGTGACATCCTGACACCTCTTTCCCTGTTTGTCTCCTGCTCACTACTCCTGGTAGAGCCCATGACAAAAAGGAAGTGCTGGGGTATTTCCTGGACATGATAAACATGGAAGCACATTGAGGGGATATAAATGTGTATGATCATTAGTTCTTCCTTTTTTTATTGTAGTAATAGATTCCTGGCAATGGGGTCTCCAGTTTTTTTGCAAGTAAGCAAGAGATCCATAGTCACATGATGGGCACAGGGTTGGGGGGGCAGGTAAGAATCTGCCCAGCATCCATCCAGGGAAATGTTTCTGCATATTGGAATATCTATTTGGATGATTTAATAATCTATTTTGTGTTGCTATAAAAATATTTGAGATTAAATACTTCATGAAATGGTCTGCTTGGATTACAAGTCTTATATCTGGAAGGTCCAAACACCATAGCACTATCATTCTGGTAAGGGACTCCTGGATTCTTCACAATATAGTTAAGGAACAGAACAAGAAAATGACCATATACAGAGGGGGCCAATTGTATAGTGTGATCTTGCCATATAACCCACTCCTATAAGAATGACTTAATCCTAGACATCTCCATTACATGCTTATGAAGAGTCACCTGATGAGCTGATTCCATTCCAAGTAAGATTCTACCTCCTCAACACTGCCAGATGGGCATCACACATCCAGTCTCTGGACCTCAGAGAGATCTTTAAACCATATTGAAACCACAGAAGTTGTTTAATATGCAAATAAAGTTTAACATATCTGAATGTCTATATGTCTTTATCTGAACATGCAATCCATTCCTCTAAAGCATTTCCATCTAATGAATTATCACAGTCACTTACCCAGGATTTCAAGTCAAAAATCTCTCACACATCACACCCTAGTCTTCAGTAAACATTATTGGTTCTATCTTAAATTATTGAAAATGTAGCTAAATCATACTACCTCTATATAACTAATACCATCCAAATCCAAAGTTTCCACATTTTAATATGCACAGAGATTGCTTGATCACATCCCACATGAAAACAGTGTGTTCTTGAATCATTTTGTTCAAGAGAACCTGCTCTTGCATAGGAATTTTGAATTTGAACTGACACATTTTTCTGTCTACCATCCACCTTTCCCTGGGCTCATCCCAGGTGACTAGGCGTAGGGAGTGCTGAAACAGAATTGCTAGTACCTGATGTAAGGTTGCTCTAAAAAGCACCTTCCACTCAGGGCCTCTCGCTAGCCTTGCTAATACCATCTCGGAACTATGTAGTCCTTCTGTTGGCTCTCCTTCCCTGTTACATTTACCACTCTCTGAAGGCTCTTCTGTAACACTCTGCTCATACCCAACCTGGGTCTTGCACATTCAGTCTTATTTAGCATTAGCACATTTCTTTAACACTTTCCTCTAATATACCTTCTCCTACCAATCATGGCCAGCTACAGATCCAAGAGGTGCCTTTTAGAATGTGCCGTAATCTGCCATTCTTTTACTGAAAATTCTTCAGTGGCCTCCTATTATTATTCTCATACCCAAACCTACACACAGTGTCTATTACTTGAATTTTTGTAGCATAGCCCTGATCCACATCTCATCATCTGCATGCCTTCCTTCTGTCTGAAGTTAAGAATGTTCTTCCACAGATGTCCACATGCAAAGTACTACACTTCCGTTAATTTTTTTGCTTTCCTTAAGGGATAATGTGCTTGTTCGCAATTCTATATAAAGCAAGAAGTGTTTTCCATAGATACAGCTTCAAAAGAAATCAAATGTTTTTAGGGTCCAAATGCACAAGGACACTTTCAATCAAAGAACCCTTGGATATATTCCAAATAAATGATAGGTTGGTGTGCAAAACAATACTACATATTTTTATTCTTATTTTATTGTTAAATTGTTTTTATTTTTAAATTAAAATATGATCACAAAATCTCCCCCATCCCTTTCCTCCCTCCAACATCTTCCCATTACCCAATCCCTTGCTTTCTCTCAAATCCATGGCCCCGGGCCCTTTTTCTTTAATTCTTGTGTATGTACATGTATGTGAAGGTATACGTGTGTTCCTAATTACATAGATACAAGATGTTCAGATTATGTTATTTGTATGTATATAGTTTCCATGCTGACCACATGGTATTGGAAATATTAAATATTAAGATAGTCTGAGAGAGATTCTGGGTATACTGTTGCATATCTTTAATCTCATAACAGAGGGAGAGGCAGAGGCAGGCAAATCTCTGGGAGTTTGAATCCAGTCTGGTCTATATAGTGAATTCCAGGATAACCAGAGCAATATAATAAGACCTTATCTTGAAAAAAATAAAAAACAAAACAGTAAAACAAAATAAAAGCAAATTAAATTTTAACACTATATAAATAAAGATGCTCTGAGAAATAGTTCCCTTTGAGATTAAAGCTGAGCTTCCTGTTCTTTCATACTATGACAGGTTAGGTATCCTTTCTTCTAATATGTCTATTTAGTTGTTTGCAAAATAAAATAAACCCATTGCACAAATGGATGTAAAGGAAAGTGGCAAAGGAAAGAATCTGTCCAGCTTTATTGACTCCTGAGCAGGTCTTAGATTGCCTAGGACAGATTTTATATAAAATAATACAACCTATTTTTATAAGCATGGATTAACTTAATGATCTGATATGTGAGTACATCAGGGCACAGCTAAATCACAGCAGAGCAGCTGAGACCGGTGTTCACTAGGTCCCTGAGCCTGTGAGCCTCACCTGTGGAGGAGTCTCACCACAGCTGTCTCTCACCGGGGCCATAACTGGCAGATAGTATGCCAGGCAGGTGCCTCAGTAGTCCCGCTCTGACCCCAGAAGCCTGGAAGTGTCCTAGAGAGCCGCTGCCTCTGCTCTGGACAAAGGAATCAGCCCCAGCAGCAGCAACAGAGCACAGCAACTCAGAGGGGAGAGGGAAGGCCAGGCAAGCACAAGTCCGGAAGATCTTCCCTTGACACAGCCTCTTAATGTGGGCAGTTACTGTCAGGGACCACCCACAACCGGGGCGGGGCTTCCCACATCAATCAAGACAGTCAGAACAACTCTAGGTAAGGTTCCCGAATCAGGGGATTCTAATTTGGGACAAGTTGACATAGGAACTATTCCTAATAGTGGTCTTTAATCTAGATTATCGGAACATTAAGAACCTAGTTTATCTTAACAAAGAGCAGTGTTTTAAAGACCCATTGCCTGGCCCACCTCTTGCTTTAGTCTGCAGAGTTTCAACTCTTGGACCCATAAAGGAGTGCAGGCAGCCTTGGCTCCCCTCCAGGCACAGTACTAAGCTACACAGAGAGCAATTCAAGCCCACTCCCTGTAAGAACTTTTGGGTCTTTCTTTATGGGTCTTTCTGATGGACAACTTTGGTGAACAGCCCTTTATGGTCCCGGATCCCTTCAGGAGTCACACCCACACAGTCCAGAGGAGACAGGAGCCTCCCTAGGATGACAGCAGTGCAGTCTTGAGGACTGAGATGTCTGGATTTCTTGGGCCCGAGGCTGTGCAGTTCTCTAGGCCCCCAGTGTCTTGCCAATTGCCAAGGCTGTGCCAACCGGCTCCCACCAAACAGACCCTCTCTGCAAGGTCAGCGTTGTAGTACCCTTGTCTGCAGCTCAACAGAGTGCAGCTTTGCAGCATCGGGGAAGATGGAGTCTGGGATTCCAGGGAGGAGAGGAGGGGAGACCTATGAACACTGGGATGTTCAGCGCAGGCCACAGTGAGTGGCTGGAAGTGAGGTGGAAACTCCAGTGTAAACACAGTCAGCAAAGGATTTACACATCAGTGTGCCAGGGAGGCCCTGGCCTCGAGTGCGGTCTCCAGACATGGGATGACATCATGTGAGAGAGCCTGTCAGCCAGAGACTCTTGTGGTGGTACCTTGAGGTCATCCTGGTTGTAATTGTTCCACAGCATCCACACTAGCTGCTTATGTTCAGGAATTTCGCCACATCCAACAACTGTGGCTCAGATTTGCTGGGCTGTGGTGACCTGACTTGACTCACCGTCACTTTCCCTCTGCCCTGCACACTCAGCTCAGAGACGGACGGGTCACCCACCCTGTCTCACTCTCCTGCTCTGGCTTTGGGAAAATTGAAATTCTGATGTCTGAGTGATGTATTGTCTCTAGTGCTTTTCTCAGTGCTAATGAGAGGCTACAGGTCACATGACTGGGATGGGGGGATGGGAGGATGGGAAGAATCCACTTTCTGCCTGCCTGGAAACCCTGAAGTAGTCTTAAGATTGCACAGTGCCAGACTTCTTAAGAGAAAAAAATCTATTATTATAATATTTAATTTAATGTTGTGATATATTAGAATATTAAGGCAAATGGAAGTTTGGTAGGCAATAATATAATCCCGTCATTTGAGATACTGAGACAGTTCAAGATCAGCCTGAGCTATGTACTGACTGCCAGGTCAGCCTGTGCTACACAGCAAACATTATGTCCCCCAGCTCTAAAGTTCACCATGGCAAAGCAGCTTACAATGAACATACCTTTGGCTCATAGGAATAGATGTAGAATGTAATTTCTACACTTCTCAGTGAGCATGCATGACATTAGAAACATGGATGTTTCTGTTGATCAGAACATAGGGGCTGAAACTAGCATAATCAAGTTCTAAAAATGTTTTACTATTTAGTGAAATGGAATCGTGTGTCGCTGTGAAACCTGTGTAGAAGGAGAGAAAGAATGAAACAGAAGAAAAGGAAGCAGTTCTAGAATGAGAACACTCCAGGTAGCTCTGCTTTCTGGAGGGGAACTGTTTTCAAGCCTGGAGCTGTGAAAGTGGAGGACTTGATTGTGATGTTTGTAAAGATGGAGAACCATGGACCCACGGCTCAAGCCCATCACACTATGAAAGGTGACATCACGAAGAGTCATAAGAGGAAGGAAAAGCCACTTGATTGCAGCATATAGCAATGGCCAATGAATGTTCCAGGTGTAGACATGTTCAAGCCACCACCTGCTTTGATGTAGCAGGGCAAGTTGGAGCTTATGAGAACATTAACAATCCAAAAGAGGAGGAGAAAGGGAAGAACTTGCCATGAGGTCTGTGGCTTGAGCTTTTAGGAAAGGGTGGCCTTGGGACTGATGGTGACAGCCTGGACCACGCTGAGGAGACAGGTAGTGCAGATGGAGAGGCCTCGTGCCATCCTTGACAGATAAAACACTGTGGCTATGTCTCTGATCCCCGTGGTACAAACAATGATCATATTAAAAAATGTCAAATGGGTGAGAATAAGGTTTAAGGGCTTTTCTCAGTCTGAAAGGCAAAAGTGCACATATATATCTCACAAATGTTAGAACAGCCTTTATGCCCAAGGTAGTTTTTAACCTAAATGGACACTAAAATTCAGCAAGAGTCATCATTTGAGAAATTCACAACCAGGGCTGTTGCACAGATTTCTTGGGAAAGTTTCAACTCCTATCCAGGGAAGAAGAGTGGCCTCAGTGTCCCTGCTAGGCACTGTTTAGTGCTCCTGCAAAGGCTGTTGAGGTTTTTCCATTTTTGTAAAAAGTCGATGGACAGATCTGGTGAACAGTCAATTGCCAGGCTGCGTCCCACCAGGCGGTCCACACAGGGCACAGACAGGAGCCTCCCTAGGAAGCCTGCAGCGCAGGTAGCCTGGATGATGGGGGTCAGAGCGAAATCTGGACCCTCTGTATTCTCCTGGGTGGGAGGCTGCAGACTCCTTAGAGCCCCAGTGTCCTGCTGCCATACAATGCCAGACTCCAGGGGCTTCAGCAACCAGGTCCACTCTGTACCTTCAGGACTGCAGAGCCTGTGCCCACAGCTGAACCCCACGTGCCTGAGCAACCATATGGAGGATGGGGCCCTAAACTCTGTGTGGCTGGCATGCAGAATGACTTAACAAATGCCACTTCTTCTGTGTAAGCCCTAATGAGTGAACGGAAGTGAGAGTCAGCTGCTCTGATGCAAAGTTCCTGAGGTATATTTACAGAGCACTGTTCCCAGGGAGGTTCACAAGTAGAGCTTGTTTTCCAATCTTGATGGCGTTTTCTAAAAGATGACATTTCCTCTGAGCTTTCCTATATATTTCCTGACCACATGTCAGTGTCATGAGTGTGTTTGGAATTGCCTTGCAGTGTTTATTCTTACCAGCTCGTTAGTGCTTGGTACCCTGCAATAACAAGCATTCACCTGCTGCTGTGAATTAGCTTCTCTCCCTGGTCATCCCACTTCGCAAGTGACCTTCAGATAAAGGAGGCTCCCTGACATCCTTCTCCTTCACTTGCTCTCCTGCTCATTGGATTTAGAATAGCCTCTGGCACATAGGAAGTGCTTTGTAAATAAGTAGAGAAGTCGATGATCATGGAAGTACATTAGAAGGACCAAGAAGACAGGAAACGTTTGTTAGCCTTGTCAGAGTAAAACTCTACCATATAGAAAAATAAAATTCTACCTTCAGGTGATTGCATGCTCTCTTGTATTTCCTGATGAAGGATGCAGCAAGCTAAATAAACTGCATGATAGACGTGGTGGGATGGTAGGATAGTGAGAATTCCTGCCAAGTCCCTGGAAACTGAACCGGTCTTCAATTATCTAGCAGCAGCTGTCCGGGGGGGGGGGGGATCCCTACTATCTCAATTAATTTTTGCTGTCATACATTCCAATGGCAAAGCAAAGCCATCTTAATGTTTAGTTTTAGTTCATGAAGAACTGAGTGTAGAAAGGAATTTCTTATTTCTCAGGGGACACATCAGTGCTTAGCAACATGGAAATCCCTAATTATCAGGACAAAGGGACTGAGAACAGCATAACTAAGTACTAAAAATGCTTTAATATTGAGTATTGTGGGTTCATGTGTCACTGTGGAGCCTGTGTAAAAGGAGAAAATGAAATCTGCCCAATAAAAGAGAAGGAAGCAGGCCATGAGAGTGAGAACACTATGGGTAGCTCTGATTTCTGGCCTGGAATCATTTGCAAACCTGCAGCTGTGAAGGTACAGGACACGTGTGTGATGTTTGTACAGATGGAGAGCCATAGACCCACTGCTCCAGCCCATGAGACTCTGGAAAACGACATCACGAAGAGCCATGAGGGAGAGAAAAAGCCACTTAACTGTGTGTGTGGATGGCAGCATGCAGCAATACCCAGTGTACATCCCGACTTCAGACTTGTTTGTGCTCCTGGCTGCTGTGATATAGTGAAGCAAGTTGGAGCTTATCAGGGAGTTAAAGATCCAAAAGAGGAGGAGAAAGGGAAGAACTTGCCATGCAGTCTGTGGTTTGAGCTTTTTGCAAAGGATTGTCCTGGGACTGATGGTGACAGCCTGGACCACGCTGAGGAGACAGGTGGTGCAGATGGAGAGGCCCCGGGCCACCCTTTCTAGGTAAATTATAGTTTTACAACCAATGTCACCTAGGAAGTTTCTGAAATAAAAAATTGTCGATATGTATCTGACCCCTATGCAATGAATAATGATTGTGTTCACAAAAGCCAAGTGGATGAGCATAACATCTACATTTTTTCTCTCAGGACCCATGAAAGTATATATGTGTCCCACAAATAAGATGATGTTCCCTAAAACTCCAAGTCCAGTAAGTAAAATGAAAATTAATCTCTGGATGAGGTCTCTCCAGATCATCTTCACGATATTTCCAGCACTAGGAAAAAAACCTTTTGAGAAGCACAAGGAAGTAAACATGATATGGTTCAGGCCTGTGGGTGTTCTGTTTTCTTTAGTGAAGAGAACAGTGTATTATGTGAATGCAGAGTCCTTTGTTACAGATGCCTGAGTTTGTTCTTGCCCCTCCTGGTCTTGTTTCCATGGATACAGCAATGATGCTGATGGCGATTGAACATAAACACCATGCTGATGCACTTACTGCTTTACAGAAGACAGTTCTTTATACCTTCCATCTCTATACTTTTTTCCATGAGGACACCCAAACAAAGGGCAGCATTACTCATTTCTGAGACATGATATGGAGCATCAACTTAGATGCCTCTCTTCCCAGATCCTCTTTGCCACTCTGTACACACTCATCCCTCAAGTATTGAACTAATAGAAAATTGGAGATACTCCAAAGAACTGTAATACTTGTCCAAATGGGATTGCTTTCCAGGGAAAGTCAGGTGGCTTTTCTCTGTCTCCAAATCTGAATTGACCTTGGCAACAAATAACACATTGATTAATTGGGTATGACAGTAGCTAGCCCATTCCCTTTACTTCAGTGGGATAGTGTGATTAATTGTTGTCCCCTATTACTTCATGAGTGGGATATATTAAAGGAAACCACATACCCCTACTTATGTGCCTTTACTGACCATGCCCTAATAATGTTCTCCCAAGAAAGCATCATATCTCACTTCTAAGCTTAGGCATTTTCCTTTGGATTCCCAACAAAGGCACAGTCTAACATTTTGATTTTCAGGGCTCATCAAATCAGTGATTTTATCAGTCAGTAATGCTGTACCCTATAAATGACAAGCAGCCTACAACCTCATACTATTGTGAAGTTTTACACGTAACATCCATTCTTCCGTTTTCTCTTTCTGTTTAAATTGAAGTGAGGATTAAAACACAAATGAATTCATGTTGCTTCCACTTTTACAAATCATAGATAACTTTATGTGGGAAACCTAAATATATTTTCTTCCACTCTTTAGGATTCTCTGCTGTTCACAAAGTTTATCTCCAGATTGCTTTCAGATTCTTCCAAGCACATGTAACACTGGCACTGGCCCTGTGACAAGGGGACATGTGATGTCCTCTTTGTGACCTGACTCCAGCCACGATCTTTCATAGCTAAGTGCTGCCCACAGGTCACAACTGTGTCTCCTACCGTTTCCCTGAACCCCCGACTGTGCTGTCTGTTAGCCTGCTTATATCATCCCTCTGTGCTGAGAACACCTGAGAGATGCTTTAGTGCATCAGCTACCTTCCATGAACCTGTCATGGAATGCTCAGAAAATGACTGCTGAGTAAATTATTAACTGAGTGTTATGGTTGCAATGTTCTATATAAACCACAGAGATGAACTGAAAGCATAGATATTCTGGTTGTGCTCTTTCCTTAAAGTGCTGGGAAAGTCAGTCCACTTTGGAATACACATTCAGGAATGTTTACTGCATTTCTTTGCATGCACGGGGGTGGTAAATTTCCAAGTTCCCATAGGTCCAGTGACTATCATGGACTACCTTTAAAGGCGTCATCAATGTGGCTAATTTTTAGTTGCATTATCTCTGTAACGATCTTTTTTTGATTGTGTATTTTTTAAAGGTGTACTTCTTATTTCTTTGAGATACCAATAATGTATATTGAAATGAAGAATCTGTCGCTGTTTCCTGAATAGTGTCACTCCTGCACTGAAAAAGTTATCTATTAAAATCTATTCAAGAAACTGCTGTAGAAACACTTATGTGTAGATTTTTATTCATTTCTTTTTCAGTTTAGTTATTTTATGTATATGAATATATGCTCGGACAGCACTTGTGTCCCTGGACCTGCAAAGGTCAGAATTGGCATCAGGTCTCCTGAAACCGGAGTTGCATATGGTTGCTAGCTTTGATGCGGGTGCTGAGAATTGCAAGAGTATCAAATGCTCTCAACCAATGAGCCTATTCTTCAAACATGCATGTACAATTTAACACGCTTTCACAAGCTCCTTACCCCCGCCATGCTGGAACTGATCAATCCAGTGTGTGTGCGTCCAGCTAAATGAGGGATTTTCCTGCAATGATGTGGTGGAGGCTTACACATATTCTAGAAGCTGAGGAAATTCCAAAACTTTAGAAATAGAAAGTTCAGGATTCACAAAAACTCCTTTGTGACCACCCACTGTGGATTAAAATTTTGCCTTTCCAAATTCATATATTCATCATGTCAAGAAGATTATTTGATTTCTTTAAAAAGTATTTTTATATGTAAATTGTATTTTGTGCAATATAGGTGTATTTTAAGGAGTCAATGAACTAATATGTGTAGTACCTAGGGAAGTGCCCAGCATGCTTTAAAGAACCATTTTCTAAAATCAGTTATTAGTGTTAGTGTTTAGCCTCGTGTCTGCTTTATCCACAATTCTCATATTCCATGGTTTACACTGGATCTAGGGAAGGGGAAATTCACAAGAAATGAGATCATGGTAAAGAAGGAAAGAGAGCTCCATCCACAAGCACTGTAGTCACTAGAGGTCACACAGCTCAGATCGAAGTTCCCAGTCCTTGGAGGAAAAACACACAGATTGTGCAGAAGCTGTGGGAACCAGAGCTTCCTCCTCCAGGCTACAGTGCAGGTGCCCCCATCTCCTGCTCTGCCTGTCCTGTGTAATGAGCAGCTCTGGCCCAGGGGCAGCACACACTGTCCACATGGCTGATGAAGCCATCCTGGATTGCAGGTAGGAAATGATAGACCATCTTCTACCTGAATCCTGCCACTTCCCTCTCCCAGAGTGACAGGGAGCCCACATCCCTGTCTCCTGCATCTCTGCCCTCCACAGATTTCTTTCCACACCAAAGGCAGCTCCACCCCACCATGACGTGGCGGCACTCACCATGCAGTCTGTGCAGCAGCTCGGGGTGGGTGTCCTCATGGCACCAGCCAGGCCCTGTTTATCAACCTGAGACCTGAACTCAAGAGAGGTGTCAAGATGTCACCATCAGGAGTTTGGCTCCATCAGGGGAAAAGGCTCCTCCTGCACATCTCCATCCCTGAGGCCGCTCTGCCTTCTCCCTGGTGCCCTGTCATTTCCTGAACCCAGAAACTTTCTGATTATAATTATGGTTTCTGTGAGTAAGGAGAAGGAGGGGTCGGGCATTTGAACTTAACTCTGGTCTGTCCTTATGCCTCAGTTTACCTCCTTAACCAAGAACTGCTTTGGAAGAAATATCTGATACTTGAAATGATCACTTTTGAATAATTTTCAAGCATATTCTTTATTAATAACAAAAGATCATTTAGTGCTACAGGCAGGGGCTACGGTCAGTGTCATGTTTAGGACAATCACCAGGGACTGTGGGAGCCTCTGGGCTCTTAGTACTGTGTCTGCTGCATGCTTTACAGGCAGTCCTGAGTATTTTGGGTTTTTTTCTGTACTTTTTTTTGCTATTAAAGTTTTATACAAAATATTTTGATCATGTCATTCCGTTCCCCCAACACCTCCTGCATCCTCCCTATCTCCCTATGCAACTAACTCTATGTTTGCTCTTTTGTGCTCTCTCCCACAAAAATAACAAAACAAAACAAAAGAAATCCTCAAATAAAAGATAACGAAAAGAGTCAAAATAACATAAAAAGCCTAAACAAAATGAAACAAAAGTGTACAAAACAAAACTGTGGAGTTCATTTTGTTCATTTAGATAATAGTGACCCGCAAAACTCCTACAGCTGGTAAACTCTTTCAGCAAAGTGGCTGGATATAAACTTAAATCAGAAAACTCAGTAATCCCTCTAAATACAAATGACTAACAGACTGAGAAATAAATCAGAGAAAAAACACCTCTCACAATAGCCTCAAATAACATAAAATACGTTTTGAAAAAAATTAATCACATAATTCTTTATTGATTCCTTGGGAATTTCACATTGTGTACCCCATCCTGCTCACCTCCCAATCCTTCCATTGCTGCCCCTCTCCCCCGCAGCATCCTCCTCGAAGAAATCCCCTCAAAATTAATTAAAAACAAAACAAAACAAAAAAACTTACTCCTTCATCCTTCCCACCTCTCCAACACCTCTTCATTCGCCATAGTGACACTGGGAGCTTCAGTGTGTCATGCAGTGTACCCTTTTGTCCAATCAGCCCCACACAAAAATGCTCATTCCAGGGAGCCATCGGTCTGGGCAGGACCTCTGGCCTCTGGCACACCATCATCCCTGGACCCTCACTGAAATTCGTCTCTGATATCCTGCTGTTGCCCCATCTCCTGGAGATCCTGTGGTTGTTGTTCTACAGTACCGGTTCCTTCAGGTTCTCCAGCTGATCATAGATGGGGTAGATGTAAGGGTGGGCCAACCCAAGGCCCAGGTTGTGGGTCCTGGGTGGTAGCTGAGCAGTCAGTCTGGGCCACTGGGACTGGTCCCTCAGGCGAGGGGCAGAGCCAGCTCTCCTCGGCCCGTGCCATCGGTGCCAGCTCTCCTCGGCCCGTGCCATCGGTGCCAGCTCTCCTAGGCCCGTGCCATCGGTGCCAGCTCTCCTCGGCCCGTGCCATCGGGGCCAGCTCTCCTAGGCCTGTGCCATCGGTGCCAGCTCTCCCTAGTGCAGTGGTGGGGGGCAGCTCTCTGAGAAAAGGTGGGACCAGCTCTCCTGCTGCTGTGTTCAGCAAAGGGCAGGGTCAACTATCCCAAAACAGCGAAAGACAGGGCCAGCTCAGCCCAGCCCTTGGATTTCAACACCACATTGTTCCGATGGCCACCTGTGGGGGTCATTGACCTCACCACAGACCCCAACTGCAGCAGGACTGTGGACACAGACATTGCCCTCAGTAGCAGCTCAGGCCCAGAGGTCACTGTGGCCCCAGTGGCAAGGTAGGCCACTCAGATCACCATAGCCCTGGAGGCAGCAAAGCCCTCAGAAAACTACGTGGTCTCAGATGGCTGACCAGACCCCAGCTTCCCCTTGGCGCTCAGTGGCAACAGGAGCTATGGACATAAACTCAGACCCTGGCCACTGCTGGGCCACAGGTAGCATCTCGGGCCCATAAGATACCATGACCCCAGGTGGCAGAGCAGGCCACTCAGATAGGCATCGCTCCAGTGGCAGACATCAATATGGCCACAGGTTGCCACCTAAACCCCAGGGATCTATGTGGCCTTTGTGGCAACATGGGGCATAAACATCCACGGAGACCCCAGCTGTGGTAGGACCACAGACCCAGACATGGCCTTAGCAGAAGACTAGGCCTGGATGTCACCATGGTCCCTACATCAACGTGGCCTTCAGACACCATAGGCCCCAGAACTCTGGCATCAGCATGTCCTTCAATGATAACAGGAGCCCTGGACATCACCATAGACCCTGGCTGCTGTAGGGCCACAGACCCTACATGGCCCTCAGCTGCAACAAGGGCCCAAATGTCACCATGGCATCTTGTGGCAACACAGGCCACGCAGATCTGTATGGCACCAATTGCAACACGACCCTTAGACACAAACATGGCCTTAACTGGTGGCTCAGACTCCAGGCAACCTTATGGCAAAAGATGGCAACAGGGGTCATTGATGTCAACACAGACCCCAGCACCTTTAGGACCATGGACCTAGACATGGTCCTTAGCAGCAGCCTAGGGCTGGACTTCACCCTGGCCTTGGGTGGCAAGCAGGCCATCCACATCATCCACTTCCTAAATACATTTGCTTCTCCAGTTCTGCTTCTTTCCACAGCACATGGACAGTTCTGCTTCTCTTTCTCTCCCATTTCTTCACCATACATATATTTACTCATCATAATGGCATCTATCTGCACAGCACCATGTGGGCCTGTGGATGTCTTCAGCCAGCCAGGACTGTAGGACCCAGGGTTGCTGTGGAATAATCCCTCTGTACACTATGAACATGTGTTGCTCTCATTGTTAATAAAAAGCTGATTGGTCGATGGCTAGGCAGAATTTCAGGGGCAGAAAGAACACTGGGGAGAAGGGCAGAGTAGGAGAAGGTGCCATGAGACCCAGAGCAAGCAGTATAAAAAATATATAGATGAGGTAAACGAACCTTGGGGCAGCACATAGAATAATAGAAATGGGTTGATTTAAGTTATAAGAGCTAGGTAAAAACAAGCCTGAGCTATTGGCCAAGAATTTATAATTAATATTAAGTCTCTGTGTGGTTATTTAGGGATTGGCTGGAAGGACAGTCTAGACAGAAAACCACACCTACAAAAGGTTCACAATGTTCAGTGCCACATATGTTCATACAGAACAAAAAAAAAAAAAAACCTTCTTTAAAAAGGTTCCAAACACAAAAAAATGGAGCCAAATACAGTTTCCTAGTCCTACAGTCTCTCATGCAGCCCATGGTACATGGAGGCATCTCCCAACCACTGGCTGCATGATTGAGCCACCAGCATGAGCCCTGCCAACAGAACATGAGCTAAGCCACATGGCAAGTTTAAGGTTTTGCTCATGCAGACAGAAAAGATTATAGATATACATTGAAGACAGATGCAGACCATAGAAAGCTTTAAATGGGTTACAGTGTGTTTAAAAATGTACAAAGGCTTGGGAGAGAAAAGAGAAAAGATAAAAGATGTTGACAGTCATAGAAAAAGAATAGTTTAAAAATAATAAAGTCCTTACTGAAGGAGTAAAGTAATATAAAAAATAAACTGCTTGGAGATATTGGTTTGTGGAAGCTTCTAGATTAAACCAATCTATATATTTTTAAAATGTCATGACTTTTTTAAAGTCAAAGGTGTGTTGCTTTGGGCAAGAGGTTATACGTTTGTTCCCCCCTGAAAAAAAAAGTCAGTGATTTTGTTTTGGGTTGAAGAAGTTCAAGTTTGATGGAGGAAGACACCCTGAAAATCCTGGCTACAGACATAAAGAAATAAACCTAGAAAATCTATAAGACATGTGATATATATTTTACCTGCTCAAACATAAAACAAAAAAATCGTCTTTGGCTGACTTTTGTACAACACATAGTATATTTGAATGAAAACAGATATGTACATTACCTTTAATAGTTTATGTATTTTCAGAACAAGGGAACAAGACATCATTGAAAACAAATGACCTAGGTGGTCTAGCATCTCAGAATGCATCTGCTGCAGTTTTCTCAAAGTTCTGCTTCCAGAACAACTTCAAGGCTGCTGACTGAGATGGTCCAGCCTCACAGACTACTCCAACCAAGATTTAACTATTATCCTGATTTTCTCAAGTTCCCCCAAAGATTTCAGTGCCCCTAAACAACAGGAAGCAGTCTAGAGAAAATAATGCCTACATTCATACCCAAAGGAGGAGTGATGGATATTTGTTATCAACTGGGGTGGGGGTGGGGGTTTACAAATTGTAATTGGCCATGGTCAAAAAATTAAGTAAAAGAGTTAGATTTAAGGATCTCTTTCTGAAGGAAAAAAAGGGGATATAGAAATGATGAGATTAAAAAGATAGATAATTAAATCTACTTTAATCCAAGAAGCAACTACTAGTCTTAAATATTTTAAATTGGTTTAAATTTTTGTACAGTGATTCAAATTAAAGGTTATTTTTGTTAGGATATGTTATACATACATTTCTACTCTTGTTTAATGTATTGTACCTATACAACTCATTTAACAATATAATACAGATTTTCACTCCTTGAAAATTATTATTATAAACTATTTAGGATAAGAAAGAAATACAAAGCCGGATGGTGGTGGCACACACCTTTAATCCCAGCACTCGAAAGGCAGAGTCAGGCAGATCTCTGTGAGTTCAAGGCCAGCCTGAGCTACAGAGTAAGTTCCAGAAAAGGCGCAAAGCTACACAGAGAAACCCTGTCAAAAGAAAGAGAGAGAGAGAGAGAGAGAGAGAGAGAGAGAGAGAGAGAGAGAGAGAGGGAGGAAGGAAGGAAGGAAGAAATGCAGATTGGTAGTTAGTCACCAACTACAACCAAGCTTATAGTCAAGTTACATGTTATCAAGGTCAAACAGAAATATATTTTAGATAGATAAGTAGTCTTTAAACACTTCAAATATCAACAGAATATGGCATTAAAGATGTTTTAATACTACAAGTCTTTTTATGACAATGAGAAATGTCTGCTCCTGGCAGTACCAATCTACATCAGAGAAGATGATGGGCACTGAAGAAACTCTTCTTTGTGGCAAAAGTTAGCCACTGGACAAGAAATTGATCTTGCCTCAACTCCTGAAAGTATGCTGTCCAAATGTGTGAAGTGGGACCCAAAAGAAAGTGAATGCCAAACTTTACCAAGACAAGATGGGACAGTCCTTCAAAATTCCTGCTTCACAGAAAAGTCTGTCAGATATTCTAGGTCTGTAGGCCAAAGATGAATGCCCCAGTGTTACAGAGGAACCTTGGGTGTTTGTCCAGGAGGCCAACTGTTTCTGTCATTTCTTAGTTTTGGAAGTTGTTGCTCTGCACTTCCTGTTAACTCAGGTAATATCATATCCTTCTCAGGTGTCTGACAGAGTTGAAGACTGGATAGTTATAGTTATAGTCTTCCTTGTTATCAGATTCAGAAAAGAACTCACAAAACAGGTGTAAAGTGTATAACTTTGAGAGACATAAAAGTATAGTTTGGGGTTGGTAATATAAGTTAGGATAGAAAGTGAATTAGGTACAACACTTTGGAGTCACCACTATAGAACAGAAAATGGAATATTTTCTCTGAATTTGCTAAATGCAAATGGACTAGAATTTGTGAATGTAATTCTTACCTGATATTTATTTTTAGTGTACATAATTTTATTACATTAAAGTTAAAATCCTTCATTGTTAATTAGACAAAAGGAAGGAAATGCTGTGGAATAATCCTTTTGTATACCGTAAAGATATATTGCTCTCATTGTTACCAAAAAGCTGATTGGCCAATGACTAGGCAGGATTTATGGGGCAGAGCGGCAGAGCAAATGCTGGGGAGAAAAGTGGAGTCAGAAGATGTGCCATGAGACTTAGAAAGAGCAACGTGAAATATATAGATGAGGTAAATGAGCCTCAGGGAAGTACATAGGTTATTAGAAATGGATTAATTTAAGTTATAAGAGTAGCTAAAAAACAAGCCTGAGCTATTGGCCAAACATTTATAATTACTATTAAATCTGTGTAGTTATTTGGGGATTGGCTGGTAGGACAAAGCTAATTGGCAGTCTAGACAGAAAACTCCACCTACACAGGCTGGCCTGTGGGTGTCTTTCACCCACCTGGGGCTGAGTAGCACAAGGCAGGCCTGTGGATATCTTCAGCCAACCAGGATTGTGAGGACCCAGGCTGACCTGTGTAATGCATTCATTTTTATTCTGAAAAATAACACAGAAATTGTATCATTCAATGGGAGTCACTGTGATATTTATGCATTGCCTCTGTCATGTATTGACAGTGTGCTTCTATAACTCTTTCTACTACCAGAAGTGGTGATCATAAATGATCCTTTATACACACAAGAGAATATCAGCTATTTCATGGAGGAAGGCAAGATGGAGGAAGGGACACTTGGGGCTTTGAACTTTCTTCAGCCTCATTATTAGCTAAGCACAGTCATCATTTGTTGAGTGTTTATCCACCACTACGTGCTGAGATACTCTTAGTAGATACAGTATTATGTGCACCTAAACAAAACTATCAAGTTTTATGTTTTGTGTGCTGAAAGGATAAATGGACATTTATCAATGTCTGATCTCTCCTACTGAGGGTGACAACATTTAGTCAGATGTCCATCTCTCTGAATAAGTATGAAGGGGCTGATAACTGCATAACCAAGTGTTAGAAACTCTGGAACATATAGTAATTTGGAATAATTCTCTATGAAGAAAGTAAAATATAAAGAAATGAAACAATCTGCCCAGTAGAAAAAAAGAAAACAGAGCATCAGAAGGAGGATACTCTGAGCAGCTCTCAGCTCAGGGGGAGTTCTGTAGAGAAGCTTGGCCTTCTGAAGGTAGAGGACATGCTGGTGGTGCTTGTGGAGAAGAAATACCATGTAGCCACTGGACCCTCCCATGGCACCCTGAAACACTGCATCTCTCAGGACCATGAGGGTGAGAAAAAAAACATCTTATTATCCAGCTTTCTGGCAGAAAATAGCAATAATTGTTGCCTTTTTTAACCTGTGTTATGTTCACACTGTTGATACTTTTAATGTAATATGGTAAATTCATGCTGATCAAGAAATTGAGTATCCAAAAGAAGAGCAGTGAGGAAAGAATGTGCTGTGGAGTCTTCAGTGTGAACCTCTGCCACCTGGAGTGTCTGGGGCTGATGGTGATGGCCTGGACCACAGTGAGGAGACTGCTGGTGCAGATGGAGAGGCCCCGGGATGCTCTTGCCAGGTAAACAACAACTTTACAACTGGTGTCATCTAAGAAGTTTCCAAAATTAAAGGCTTCTATAGTCTTTGGCATACCTTTCGAAAGAAGCATTATGATGTTTGTGAGTGCCAAGTGAGCAAGAATGAGGTGTATAGGTTTCTTCTCTGTTTTTTGGAACATGTGCATGTAACTCACAAAAACTGAGACGTTCCCCATGGTGCCAAGCCCTGTGAGACAGAGGAAGACTGTGCCCTTCACAGGGTCCAAAATCATGCTTATATCTGAGGCAGAAATACTTGATCCTGCAAACACCTTTTTGAAGAAATTAGTAAATCATGATAAGTATCAGAAAAAAAAATCTTTTAAAGCCACTCAGTTTTCTGGAGAATAAGGTAATGATATATATTATTGTTCAGATTTATTGACCCAGAATTTCCTTGAAGACTTGTTTACAGAAATCTAAATTTCCAAGCTATGTGTTTAACTTAATTACCTAATCTCAAAATATACTAGTAACAACAAAATCAAGATGTTGACACAAAAACCAGTTGTAGATCAAGAGGATAAAGCAGAGAATCTAAATACAAACCAATGCAGCTTCACCCAAAACACACTGAGGAAAATGTAGCCTCAGACAGAAGGCAGAGGCTAGATCCATATTCCTTATACTTGACCAAAAAAAGTGAAAACGTGTTCAAAGCCATGATGTAGGAACTTAAGCACTGGGAATGTACAAAAAAAGCTCAGGGAAAACATCTCAGGGCACAGCAGGATCCTAAGAGTAAGATCCTCTCCCAGCCTGCTCTGAAGACAGCCTGCACTAATCACAGACTCCCGACTCTCATGTGACCTGTGTTGGAAAGGCAGAATAAAACAGCCACAGAGCCACCCTGAGTATACAATCAAATCAACACACAGGCAAACCAACTGAACACTTCTGTAAGAAGCAGCAGAAATGGCCAAAGAACACAGGAACAATGTTCTCTAGTTTTAGCCACTGGGAACAAGGCCTTTGGGAAAAAAAATCACATTATCAGCAAGCGGCCCCAAGGAGGATGCCATGTAGGAACCATGGGATTCTGTTATGGAGGGTGTTCAAAGGAAGACTGGACTCCCAGTGAGTGGCTCTGGGACCTTTAAGGGAGCCTGGAGCAGTTCTAGATGTTTAGAAGTTTATCATGTGGATTAAAAGATTAATTAGGCATGGTGTTATAAAACAAAGACATGTTCAAGTAAGGGATTCATAAAATTCTATTAAAAAACAAATAAAGGACCTGGCACCCTCTTTTGGTCTCTGCCAGGATAAGTCCTGAAAACAGGGCACTTAATAGCAGGCAAAGCACACAGAGATATTTAAAAATAAAATAAATCTTACAAAAATAACTGGTTGGCACATCCCTGGTCTGAATTGATCATTCACAGGAACGGTCAGGGTGGCACTTTGCAGCTGCCCTGTGACATCAGGAGCAACAGTGATTCCAGGTGGCTGTGTAGCTGTTTTATCCCTGCCTTTCCCAACACAGGTGACACCACAGGAGACTGTGAGTGTTGCAGGCTGTTCTCACTGAAGTCTGGGAGAGGATCTTGCTCTTCTAACTCTAAGAGCTTCCATCTCCCTAACTAGGAATTCATGTCAAATGATGGGAACTTTCTACAGAGTGAAAGAGATCAGGATACTCGATTCAAACTTTGGGATTTGTGCATGTTTTATATTCTTGAAATGCAATTCTGCAAGCCTCCTGCCTTTCCTTTGTATAAAGTATTAAATATTGTTGTAGATCTCTGTCCTGAGGGTCTCTGACAACATGAACTATGTAGACTAGGCTTGTACCAGGTAGATACAGGCAGCCTCACTCTTCTAGGAATATCAGTTATTGCCTTTCATCTCCCCTGACAAATGGAGTCATTAGTACCTGAGCCATTGCATTATAGAGAGCAGACACTGCTGCAAATTCTTAGCACATAATGAAACACGCTGCAGCATTTATAGCAATTGCAGTAGTGTAAATAAACAAGCTTGAAATAAAAACCAAGGATTTAGTCGGAGATCAGAATGTACTAAAAGTGTCCACACTCAATGCATCTCAGAGACCTGGTGGACTTTTCTGTTTTCTTCAAAGCTTTTCTGTCTGTCCATCTATCTGGGACTGCATGCTTCTTTCCAGCACTCTGTTCCTTTCCACAAACTTCAATGATCATATTTAATAAGTGATGTCTCTTTTTCTGAATGAAATGAACACTGTCAGAGGAAGAAGGCACCATAATATTACAGACTCTTAGAAAGTCCTTTAGAAAAGTAGGGGTTTTTTTCCTCCTTTTTTTTTCTTTATTCTTCTCTCATAAAATACATCCTGACCACAACCTCCCCTTCCTCCACTCTTCCCATCCTCCACCTCTCCTCTCCCCCATATCCACTGCACCTCCATTTCCCTTCAGAAAAGAGCTGGCCTTCCAGGAATACCAACGAAACAAGATGCAATAAGACTAGGCACAAACCCTCATATTAAGGCTTGAAGAGGCAGCCCAGTAGGAGGAAAAGAGTCCCAAAAGCAAACAAAAGAGTCAGAGACACCCAACTTTCTCACTGTTAGGAGTCCCACAAAACTCCTAAACTAAACAACCATAGCATAGATACAGAGGACCTGGCACAGACCCATCACAATCTCCGTGATGGTTGCTTCAGTCTCTAGAAACCCCTGTGAGGCCAGGGTAGTTGATTCTTTGGGCTGTGTTCTCCTAGTGTCCTTGACGCCTCTGGCTTCCAGAATTGTTCCTCCCCATAGAGAACTGTGCATCCTAGTCTTGGATCAGCATAGGACTACTTATCCAATAGGTATCCTAGGGGCCTGGCGCCCATGGAGTCTCACTTGGCAAGGATTGACCCAGGATCAGTAGACCCAGGACAGAATGGGAACTTACAAAATTCCTGCATTTTGCAAGTTCTTTTCTCTCTCTTTATATATTCTTTGGACAGTTTTTCAATTTTACTCTGTCAGTCACACATGCAACAGCTGTAATTTTTGAAATTCTATTTTTTCCAGAATATTTTCCAATAAGATTCATCAGGGGACTAATGCTTCTCAAATCTCTTATCTGGAATTGCTAACTACACCTCCTAATCCTGGTAGCTTTTCTGACTCAGTAGAGACTGTTAGATACATATGAGAAAACAGCACTTAGAACTTTAACCATGTCTCACAGTTCTGGAAAGGAGAGTAAGGCATGCGAACACAGAATAGAGGAGAAGCCTCAGGAATGCACATGGTGCCTACCATTGAGAGTAAGTTCCCTGGACACCAAGCGTATAGAATCAACGGTAGGCTCTGGTAGGCTCCAAGAGGAAAATGTGCAGTGTAAAATATGGGATGGATAGAGCCATCTTTACCATACTTAGGGCCTTATATGGTGGAAGAAGTATGGTATAGGGAGATGGGAAAAGAGTGCTTTATCAAAGTCTGCTTTTATACAGGGATAGAGCTGGGACCTTCTTGTGGAAACGGGAACTGTATAAAAACATATCTTGCAGACAGGAAAGAACTGCGTGGGTTTTAATATGGTGTCCTTAAAGCGTTGTATCCATGTTCATTACTTTCTAACTTTGTAACCGCAAGTAGCTGCCAGATGATGTAAGTGCTGTTAGAGCAGGATGTGTCTGGCTCCGTACTTAGTTAAGCCTGAAAAATGCTGAACTCTGTGTCTACAAGACGGTTATGTTGGGGGTGGGAAAGTGTATTTGGGGAAGCATAAAGGGGAACAACGGGGTCTTTTATAATGATTACAATGTATTTCTTAAAATATAAAATATTTCTTAAAAGTCAAAAATAAGGGACAATATTCATGCAAGCCTGGTAGAAAAAAAAAAACTCTGTTGAAGTATAAATAAAGACAGCTCGAGCCGGGCGGTGGCGGCACATGCCTTTAATCCCAGCACTCGGGAGGCAGAGCCAGGCGGATCTCTGTGAGTTCGAGGCCAGCCTGCACTACCAAGTGAGTTCCAGGAAAGGCGCAAAGCTACACAGAGAAACCCTGTCTCGAAAAACAAAAACAAAAACAAACAAACAAACAAAAAAAGACAGCTCGAGCTATTCCAGGCCACTTGAGTGCAATGCACCTGGTGGTCAGATGTTTTCCTTGCTCTAAGGCCCCTCCCCCTTCTCAGGACCTGAACCTGAGCCAAAGCTGGACCCCAGCACTCCTCCTCTTCTGCGTGGTTCCCTGAGCTCTGCCTGACATTTGGTTGTGGTCTCTGCATTGACCTCGGGGCACAACGGTAGTGCCTCTGACTCCGGGAAAGTAGTTTCAAAACTGGACTTCACAGGGAGGACCAGTGGGAGGGGAAAGAAGGAGAAGGAAAGGCAGTAAGGACGAACGCAGGAAAACACAATGACATGTGCATGCAAATGTCACAATGGTTCCCGTTGTTTCACACAGTAACAGAAGAAAAACAGCAGCAGCAACAGAAAAACACACACACACACACACACACACACACACACACACACACACACACACGTAGCTTGAGTTTTCCTGCCTGGCCCACAGTCAGGACAAATCTCTGTCACCCGCCAGTCCCACAGCAGCTCAGACCCGACCAAGTAAACTCAGAGACTTATATTGGTTACAAACTGTATGGCCGTGGCAGGCTTCTTCTAGCTGTACTTACAGCTTAAATTAATCCATTTCAATTAATCTATACCTTGCCACATGGCTCGTGGCTTACCGGCATCTTCACATGCTGTTTTTCATCGTGGCGGCTGGCAGTGTCTCCCTCACCCAGCTTCCTGTTCTCAATTCTCCTCTCTGTTAGTCCCACCTATACTTCCTGCCTGGCAACTGGCCAATCAATGATATATTTATTGACCAATCAGTAACACATTTGACATACAGACCATCCCACAGCACGCGCGCGCGCGCGCGCGCGCGCGCGCGCGCGCGCACACACACACACACACACACACACACACACACACACAAAAAAAAAAAAAAAAAAAAAGGTGGATTTGCATTCTGATAGGGGGATAATGTCCCATCTGGATTGACTTCCAAATCAGCTGGGCAGGGAAGTGAATCTATCAGGCCCAGTTTTCTCAAGTTAAAACATAGGGTTATTGCTCCTTGATTCTCTGTACTGGGGTGAGATCATCTTGAGTTATAGCAACTCAAGTCTGGCAAGTTTGTGACTTTTTTAAAAATCTTTTGTTGTTGTTGCTGTTGTTATGAGATGCCTGGGTCTCTCCTAGACTGGCCTTGACCTCACAGAGATCCACCTGCCTCTGCCTGTCTGGTGCTTTGATTAAAGGTGTGTGCTACCATGCCAGGCTTACTTTTCCATCTTTGTAGTTCTTAACAGTCCTCACCACGGTCTAGGAACACAGTGAAGATACTGACTTACTAGTTCAGTACAACATCACGTGTCAGGATGGAGACTTTCAGGACGGATTCACAAAAGAAACCTTCATGGTGAACAGCAGCAGCCTGGAGAGTTAGCTGGCAGACTAGAACAGACAAAGGTGCGGAGACAGGCCATGTAGAAATTCACCAAAAATGAAATGGATGGACTAAATTTACATCACTGACATCCTTATAAGGCAAGTTAACTTGGAGGTTAGAGAAAAATGGATATTTTCCATAGAAATTTGAAACGTTTCTATTTATTTTTAGTTATTGGAAGAAAGGAGGAAACATTAGACAAGGATTCACCCCAAACTCTCTCAGGGTGGCAGAACCTGAGCACAGGGTAAGAAGCACCCCTGCATCCTGGCGTCACGTGTCCTGGAAATGGCCCCAGTTATTTCAAGTGTCAGCAGAAGACTGAAGGTGACCTCTCTCAGCCTCTCCCTCTACTCCTCAGCTCAGTCAGAGAGTCTCATGCGTGTCTTTAAACAAAACCCTGCCTGGCACATGAGATTAAAAGAAACTGTGACGTCTACTCACCACGGGGATGGGTGCACACGGGCTCCAGGTCCTTCTGGCAAATGAGCCTTCCCGGGTCCTATTTGTACCTTCAGTGTGTGCACAGCACTTGTCACCATGAAGTATCCTCAAGGCACTAACACATCGTGCTGTAGAGAAAAGGGAGCCCTCTGCAGAACCTGGTCCCTAAAGTATGGCTTTCCCTTTCCCTCCTCAATTACATTTGTTTGCCTCAAAAGTTACCCCTGGATTAATTAGGTTTTCATTACATCATACAAACATGTGAAGTGAGAAAGTGAACAACTCGGGCGGTGGTGGCACAGCCTTTAATCCCAGCACTTGGGAGGCTGAGCCAGGTGGATCTTTGTGAGTTCGAGGCCAGCCTGGTCTACAGAGCAAGATCCAGGAAAGGCGCAAAGCTACACAGAGAAACCCTGTCTCGAAAAACCAAAAATAAAAATAAAATAAAATAAGAAGAGAAAGTGAACAACAGCAAGGTTTCCATGTCTAGAGTTCCCCCATGTTCCTGATCCCTTCTTTACCTTTCTAAACTAAGTCTACAAATCAGAATAGAGACCTGCCTCTGGTACAGAGAGAAGTCAGTTCTCTTTCTCAAGCCCTTTGTTGTGTGGAGGACATAATAGATGATATCTGTCACTTTACACTCTATTTTCTGAGCACATCCCAACCACACACCTGAGCAGAACAAGGTGCCTTTGCTTCATCTGCACATATTCTAGATCACCATAGTCTGCCATAAGCAATGGTTTTACTCCTTCTTCCTTAAATAAATGGTATCCCCAAATAGATGGACCTCCTTTTTGCAACCCAAATTCTGTCCTAACATGACTGTATCCTCGTAAACAAAGGCACTCCTGATATCCAATGGAGGATAAACACACTTGGCTGTAATTGAAGAAAAGTCCTTTATCATCTTCATCCCTACTTTTGAACAGGAAATTGAATCCTGAATGGATCAAAGGTCCCATCACATTTTCAAGGGTGAATACAAAAATAAATGTAGAAGTAACCGTCTTATTCAATAAGAAACACAGAACCAATGCAAAGATGAAAGCCCAAGAGGTCAGAGCTAAGAGCCTTACCCTTCACTCTGCAGCTAGCCTCTTCAGCCAACAGAGCTACTTCCTGTGTGTTTGTCTTTATAAAGACTTTCTGTTCTGCCTTCTCATTGGTTGTTAACCCAACCACATGACCACCTCGTCACTGCCTGTCTGTACAGACCTCCAGGTCTTCTATGGTTGGTATTGAGATTAAATGCGTGTGTCTCCATGCTGGCTGTATCCTTGAACACACAGAGATCTGCCTAGCTCTGCCTCCCAAGAGCTGGGATTAAAGGCGTGCACCACCACCACCCAGCTTCTGCAATGGCTTGCTATTATTAGCTCTGACCCCCAGGCAACTTTATTTATTAACATACAATTAAAGTCACATTTCAGTACAAATAAAATATCACCTTATATAAAAATGAAAATCCTAATTCTCTCTGAAGCGAAAGGTCATGATTAATTTCAACTTCTTCTTTTAAAACATTTTCATCATACATTGTGTATATTTTTTTCTCTTACCCATTTGATATGTTTGCAAAGTTCTGATTTCATCAAGACAATAACCCTCCATTCTCTTAATGAACCTAGAATCAATCCTAGGGAAGATCCCAGTGTTTGTAAGGCATGCATGTATTTTTGTCATTGGTGCCAAGGAAAAATAAAGACTTTATTCTCTTCCACTTGACTTTCTGAAGCATTTTTGTCATGGAGAGATTGACTGCAGAGAGAGACACGGGTTTTTTATTTTTTATTTTTTGACCAGTGGAGAGGGGCATTTACTGGGACTTGGAGACACAAAATGCAGGCCTGTGCTTCTGCTCTTGACTGTCAAAATATGTGATTGCAAGGCATCTTTTAGGATGAGTCCCCAAAAGGGCACCAGAGAGCCAAGAAATGCTTCAAACCAATTCTTCTGTGTCTGCCTTGAGGATCAGGATCTCCTGGACTAAACCATACTTTGCACAGTGCCGCAATATGCCATCTGGAGTCTCTGAGGCATTTCTCTTGCTAGAAGTCCTACAGAAGGGAGAGGATTCTCCCTTTACATACCATTTTGCCTTGAACCAGATGCTAGAGTCCATGTTATGTCATTACAGATCTAAAACTGAGTGTTTCTGAATTCACCTCACCTCTCATGGTCTACTCTTTACTATAACACAGCAGTGCCTTTCCCTACCGCACAGTTCTCCTTGCAGTAAGAGCATCTGATGTTTTATTTCAGTCTTGTGGAGACTCCAGCAAGAGCTGAGTGTTCCTAACCTGCCATCCTCCCCCATCACTGCTGCTGTCTGTCATAACCAGCAAAGCCTTTGCTGTCATAGTGTCACACGGAGATGACATTCCACCCAACACACTGGGAAGCAATGGAAACAGAGACAGTGCTTCCTTGGAAATTGCACAGTTCTTTTGAGAAACAATCAACATGTGGGGTTCCTTTAGTGACATATGTCTTAGTTAGGGTTTCTATTGCTGTGACAAAACACCATGACCAAAAAGCAAGTTGGAGGAAAGGGTTTATTAGGCTTACAACTGGATCTCATCCTGGCATTTCCTCAACTGAATCCTCTCTCTCTCTCTGTCTCTCTCTGTCTCTCTCTGTCTCTCTCTGTCTCTGTCTCTCTCTCTCTCTCTCTCTCTCTCTCTCTCTCTCTATCTCTATCTATCTATCTCTCTCTCTCTATTCTCTCTCCCTGCTTGCTGGTCATGATTTCAGCTACTACTCCAACTCCATGCTTGCCTCCATGTCACCATATCCCCTGCCGTAGTGGTCATGGACTCACCCTATGAAACTGTACGCAAGCCGCCAATTCAATTCCTTCCATCATAAGTTGTCTTAGTCACGGTGTCACATCAGAGCAATAGTACAGTGTTTAAGAAACCTTGAAACTGCTTTCTTCACAAAACTCTGAAGCAGGCCTTGGATTCCTTGCCATTTTAAACTAAAGGAGAACCTAACAAGAGATAGATGAAGTGATTAATAAAATGACTCTCATCCAGGAATCAGCGATTAGCCGTGACTCAGTACTTGATCATCTTCTATTATCAGTGTTACTATACTTTGCAGACATTCAGAAGTTGACCCTTTGGGATCAGGAATATTTCTTTCCATCAGTTCCTGGCTTCAGTGTAATGGGAGGTGAGAGGAAACCGGAACCAAGTCTGAGAAAGCAGCACCCTCAGGACACTGCTCACCCTCACTTCCCACCTCATCGCCCACAGACTCTGTAATTACAATCCTAATGATTTGTGAGTCAGCAAATGATGGAGAACCAGGGAGAGGGCTGGCCTCAGGGATGGAGATGTGAAGAAGGAGCCCTTTTCCCTGGTGAACCAAACTCCTGACAGCAGGGAGAGCTGCTGTGAACACAGGGAGTGGGGATGATAAACAGGGCCTGGCTGGTGCAGTGAGGACACCCACTGAGCCCTGCACACACTGCCCAGGTGAGTGCTGCTCTGTCACTGTAGACTGAGGCTGCCTTGGACTTTGGAAGGGACACTGTGAGGCAGGGTGACTTTAGGTGTGAATCAGGAGGGTCTCAGTTCATCTGTCACTGTGCAAAAGAAAGGCAGCAGGACCCGGGGAGCAAACAGTTTATCACTTTCTACCTGTCATCCAGAACCTTGATTAGGGAGAGTTTGCAGCAGTCCATGGTGCAGGGCGGCAGAGCTGCTCATCCCATGGGCCCGGCAGAGACAGGACACAGGGGTCTGGGGGCACTTCAGTCTGGATGTGGGGAAGGACTCATTTCAGTCTGGATGTGGGGAAGGACTCACTCTTTCCACAACCGTATGCATTTTACCCTAAAAAAAAAATCAAAGATTTTATTTGAGCTGAGTGTCTTCTTTCTCATGTTCTTCAGTCTTTTAAGATAGGCCTCTTTTGCCTCTGACTCTGATTTTGTTTTTCTGAATTTGCCAAACTATAACATAGTGTGCAATTGTACAGACTTGGAGAAAGTGGACATTACTCTGAGGTAAGAGAAAAATGATTCCTTTAGAAAAATAATTCTGTTTCTGATACTTGACACCTCACAGTATGCTTACATGGGACAAAGCAGCATCCTCAGGTTACAGATGAGAACACTGGATGTGAGGAAGCCAAATTACATGAGCAATGTGATACAGGCAGAAATGAGAGAGCTGGGATTGAGTCCGGAGTGGTTGATTGTAAACAAGGTTCTTGTGCATGCTTAACTTAATGTGTGTGTGTGTGTGTGTGTGTGTGTGTGTGTGTGTGTGTGTCTGTCTGTCTGTCTGTCTGTCTGTGTGTCTGTGTGTTTGTGTATACAGGGTGGGGAGAACATGTTGGTATGTGCAAGTGGTGGGGGTACATTGGTATATGCAGGTAGAGGTCTGTGCATTTATGTATGTGCATGTGTGTGTATGACTGTGTGTGGACAAGATATCAACCTCACAGGTCTGCAGCTCACTGCTTCTCCTAGACTGGCTGGCTAGAGACTCCCAGAGATCTTCCTCTCTCTGTATCCACAGTGCTGGAATTAAAAGCAGGACGCCACATGGCATTTTTGTGGGGCTTCTGGGCATGGAACTCAGGTCCTCATGCCTCTCCTGGGGTATTTTACCAACTCAGGCATCTTCTCAGCACTATGAACTTTAAACTTCTAAAGTTTATGGTATTTCTCAAGCATTTGGTATATTTGTAACCCACTCCCAAATATTTTGCTACAGAAACCTTGATTTCATTTCATTCACACAGACTAAATTTACGGTTACATGCTTTAGGTTAGAAGCATGAGAAAGCTTATTAAAATATGGCATAGCAGCCCTGGATTAGACAGGTACTCGTGCACATTAGCCTTGGAGCTCTTTTAGTCCAGATGCAGCACTGTTAAGGAAAGCAAGGGCTATTTCATTATTACAAATTCTATTACCGATGCCTCCAAGAACTTAGAAGTATCTGAAAACCTCACCAAATCACAAAATAATTAATAGAGATACTGCAAGTCAATTTAAACCACTGTACTTTTCTTAAAGGATAATTCATATCTTTCACTAAATTGATGGAAGCTCTCAAATTCATGTACCAAATGTGTCACCCAAATTAAGTGACTTCTTCAGGCCATTCAGTTTTTAAGTATCACAAGAAAGAGACCAATTTGAGTGTTTCTCCACGTGGGCTGCCAGCTTTCCTCTGTGTTTAGTGTACAGTTTTAAAAAGAAGCGCCTCATTTAATAACTTGTTCATAAACTATTTTTGAATATACATTAGCAGATTCTCCAAACCAAAGCAGTGTCTCTGAGGCATGCTCACTATCCAGGGCAGGAAGGCAGCAGATACACAGGCAAGACAGCCGGGAGAGTTCCGGGAAAGCACAGGAGATGAAACTCTGAGCTTTTATGGATAAGATGGAGAGTAGGTAGCCACGAAGCATGATGCCCTGACAAAGATCAACCGGGGTATATTATGCACAGTCCTGTGGCAAGGAAAGCACCAATGCTACATTTGAGGGGGTGAAGGAATTCAGGAATAATTGTGATAAGGAAAGGATGCTAAATAGTGAAGGACAAAGACAATTAAGGTTGAATTGCCTTCTGAATGTTTTGTAAGAGGTAAAGCAGATAGCATAGTTGTCTGTTCCAACAGCATTGTGTGTTATGTGTAGGTGGTTTTGGGGGGTGTTATGTGTGTGCAGTTAATCTTGGACAAGTGTGTGTGTGCAAGCAGAGGCCAGAGGTCAGCATTGGCTGTCTGCTTCAATAGCTTTCCACCTTCAGTTTTCAGTCAGGTCTCTGTGAACATAGAGCTCCCTGATTCTGCTAGGCTAGCTGACCAGGGAACTCCAAGGACATGTCTCTCTCCATATCAAACCCCTTCCCACCAGCACTGGGGCTACAAATCTGCACTTCTTTGGCCAGCTTCTCATTGGTTGCTAGGGATCAGAACTTGGGTCCTCATATTGTATGTACAGCGTGCCTTTTTACAGACTATGCCATATCCCCAGCTCCTAAAAGAATATTTTGACTTGAATATATAAGGAGAAATATTAGAAAGGATACCATTCATAAAGAGTTTACACGTTCACATGGAATATTAGCGAGATGTAGTTCATAGGTTGTGGCATTTCTGACTGAGAAATTGTTAGTCTCAACACACCTTCAAGCATATAATCAGCTACATACCTCTTCGGTTAGAGGCCATAAGGCCAGTGCCTGAGCTAGGAAATGTCTGCGTGGTGTTTTCTTTTAGAAGAAGTCTTGGTAGAAAGAGAGAGCAAGAGCAAGGTAGCGGGAGGAAAAGGAAATCACCTTCAATAAGGTTTGTCCTACCTAGAAAGCTGGGAACACAAATTCATTCAGACTTACTCCCACCTTGATGTGAGAGGACAGGACCCTGTCCTCTACGTCCCACAAAACATTCCCTTCTGTGCCACTTACGGAAAGGGATATGAGAAGTGGAGTGTGTCATAAATCTCCCCTGAGAAGCTAGTCCATTTGTCAAGAACGGTTTTCTGGAGGAATGTCAAGCTTTTTATTAGTTGCACAACCATTTGAGTGATGTTCGCTTACGGGCAGTGAGGAGGACCAGGATGAGGAGCCAACACAGTCCAGGAGCCTGAGGTCACCCTGGGTGAGAGGAGGGAAAAGAAAGAGTCCTGTCAGGCTAATAATCAGGACTGTGTTGTTTAGAAAACTGACAAAGTGATGCCATGCTTTTAGCTTTGTTCAGGAAGAGCATGGTCACATGAACTTGAGGGAATAAGGACGTCATGAAAGGTAGGATTTATACCCTTATTATAGGTATATCATTTCCACGGGAATGGGGAAAAAAACAAACCAAAAACAAATAAACAAACAAAAAACAAAAAACAAAAACAAAAAACAAAGACTCTGACCGGCATCATTAAGAAAAGAACATTGTGTTTACATACTTGAAACCATTCTTTCCATTGAAATAAGCAGAGAACATCTGACACGTTTCCCAAATGATTTTCCCTAGCGCTGTGCATGAAGTCAGAAGATGAAGTGGAGTAACATTATCCAGACAATAATCTTCCTTTGTCTTATTGGGCCTGGAATTGTGGGAAATATCCTAATGTTTGTGAGACAGGTATACACGTCTGCCTTGGGGACTGAGAAAAAGCCTGTGGACCTCATTCTCATCCACTTGGCATTTTCTAATACGATTATTATTTGTACCACGGGGATCAGAGACATAGCCACAGTGTTTTATTTCAGAAACTTCCTCGGCGATACTGGCTGTAAAGCTGTGGTTTATCTGGCAAGGGTGGCCCGGGGCCTCTCCATCTGCACCACCTGTCTCCTCAGCGTGGTCCAGGCTCTCACCATCGGTCCCGGGACCACCATTTGGACAAAGCTCAAATCACAGACCTCATGGCAAGTTCTTATCTATGTCTTGCTCTTTTGGATTTTTAATGCCCTCACAAGTTCCAACTTGTTGTACTATGTAACAGCAGGCAGTGGCTTGAACAGATCTGGAGATGCAGGGTATATTGGATATTGCTATATGCTGCCATCCAGGGACACAGTCAAGTGGCTTTTCCTCTCGCTCATGGCTGTTCGTGATCTCATCTTCCAGAGTCTCATGGGCTGGAGCAGTGGACACATTTCTTTTTACCTGTATAAACACCACAAGCAAGTCCTCTACCTCCACAGTTGTAGGTCTGTAAATAGTTTCAGTCCGGAGATCAAAGCTGCACAGAGTGTTCTCATTCTCATGGCCTGTTTCCTTGTCTTTTATTGGGCAGACTTCATTTTCTCCTTCTACACAGGTTCCATGGTGACTCATGACTCCATCATACTAAATATTAAAACATGTCTAGTACTTGGTTATGCTGATCTCAGCCCCTTTGTCCTGATGAGCAGAGCTGTTCCTGTTGCTAAAGCCTTGTGTTCACACTGAGAAACGCTAAGGTTACATTTCTCTATGAGCTGAAGATGCACAGTGTTATTTATTTGCCTTAATTTTGGAGGGCACGTGGTGAGCATGTAGCTTTGCTATGTATTGTAAGCTGTCCTGGAAGCTACTTTATAGCCCAGGCCCTGACCGAGTACCTTCCTGGGCATTACAAGCATTTGCCATCATACCACAATTTGCCTTAGTATGCTAATATATCCAAACATTAAACCAGTTAAGCATTATAATAATTTACTTAAAAAAATAAGACTACTCTGGTAGTTTGAATGTAATTGGCTTTCCTAAGCTCATAGGGAGTGGCACTCTTAGGAGGTGTGGCCTTGTTAGAGGAAGTGTGTCTCTAGGGGGCCTGGTTAAGGCCTCTTATGCTCAAGCTACACAGAGTGTGGACACAGACTCCTTCTATTTTCTACTGCCTGTGGATCAAGATACAGAACTCTCAGCTCCTTCTCCAGAACCATGTCTGCCTGAGCACCACCAATTCCCACCATGATGATAACGGACTAAACCTCTGAAACTGTAAGCCACCCCAATTAAATGTTTTCCTTTGTAAGAGTTGCCCTGGTCATGGTGTCTCTTCACAGCAACAGAAACCCTAACTAAGACAACTAATACTAAGCCACTTAAGAGTAATTTAGGGTTTCTAGGCAGGTGGAAAGTAGATTGTTACTATCTTTCCATTAGCTATGCTATCATGTGACTTTTACCTTCTCATTAGCATTGGGGAAAATGCTGGAGACAACACTGTCAGAAATCACCAGTTTTCCTCTTCAAAGCCAGAGGAAGAGAGCAAGACAGTGTAGGTGCCGAGGAGGAGGTGACCTTTTCTGGGGTAGTTTGTACAGCAGGGAGGATGACAGTGAGACAGGGATGTCATCACAGTCCAGCAGGTTAGGTCACCAGTTGTTTGACATTGTCAGGTTCCAAAATGGCTAGGAAACTGGTGATGTCAACGCGGGACATCTCATCACGTTAGTTCTTAAATAATCACCTCGAGAAGCTCTGGCCACCGGGTTCTCTCAAAGGATGCCATCGCGGGTCTGTAGACCATGCTCCAGGCCGAGCCTCACAGGCACACTGATGTACTGATGTATAAATATCTCACTAACAGATTGTTAGTAACACTGGGGTTTCCACCTCTCGCTCCCTGTCACTCACAATGATTTAAACTGAAGATCTGGGGTCGGCTAAACCACTTTGCCTGGAATCCCAGGCTCCTTTGCGCCCTATGCTGTGCAGGCGCAGAGGAACCCACGCTCCTGAGCTGTGGACTAGGAGACCAGGGAACTGAGGACGCACTGGAGATCTGTTGGTGACGGTCAAGGGGCACAGCCTTGCCAAGCAGAAGGACACTGGTGGCTGTGAGAACGCCACAGCCTCTGGCCAAACAGGAAGTGGAGGGTTCAGAGAGCACCCTGACCCCGTGCCCTCCAGAATCCTGTGCTGTAGACTTCCCCTGGAAGCTTCGATTGGTGCCCTGTGTGCACCGCCCAGACGGCAGCGAGGCTGGTCACCAAAGCTGTCCATCAGCTCACTACAGTTTCTGCAGGAAGAGAAACGGAAACACCTCTACAGTTCCCCAAGAAGTGGAGGCGAACCAACCCTCTGCAGCTCAGTATCAAACAAGCACCTGGCAGGAAGGAACCTCACTCCATCCTGGTCTCTCCAGGGCCCAAGAGTTGAAACTCCAGAGAGCAGGAAGACAAAGGTCAGGCCG